>NC_134876.1:96752585-96775085 GCF_041734735.1 Babylonia areolata | reverse complement strand
ACAAAATGTAAAATACGTACTAACTTAAACCTGTAGAACAAAAGTGCTTCTTGTGCATAGTAAATTAATTCTAACTTTCATCATTGTTGTCACAGAATTCCTGTCGTATCTTCAGGGCATTAAATATATAAATGCAGAGTTTACGAATACTGTAAACAGAACCATTCTTCAGCAAGGAAAGAAAGAAAAAAGGATGGAGAAAATAAAGGTCAGCGGGACATGGACAGTGTATATCTAACTATGAGCAGAACAAATGCTGACAACGACCAAGCCCGGATGTTTGTCGACGGCCGGAAGTAGGAAGAACAAAAGTGAAAGAGAAAGAAACGAATAGAAAGGTAAAAAAAAAGAAAACGGAAAACAAAACTGGTACACAGAACATGGAAGCACTGTAGTGGTAAGTTGATTTTGTGTTTAAATAAATGTTTAGGCTGTACTTTTTGTAGTTTTTTTAGTAGAGGAAGCTGCTTGATTATGTGTCTCTTTCTTATTGACTGTCGGCATTTTCTGTTCAGCATGCAACAAGATCAGACTCCTGCCTGCACTGATATATTCTATCTTCCTGCTTGCTTGCGAGGCATGGACCCTCGTGGTGGAGGTGCAGAGAATCTGAAGGCATGGAAATGAGGTGTTGTCTCCAGATACCAATCATCAGACACTGATCACACCACAAAGTAACTTGTGCCCCAAACTGTCACACAGCTCATTGTGCCCCAAACTGTCACACAGTTCATTGTGCCCCAAACTGTCACACAGCTCATTGTGCCCCAAACTGTCACACAGCTCATTGTGCCCCAAACTGTCACACAGCTCATTGTGACCCAAACTGTCACACAGCTCATTGTGCCCAAACTGTCACACAGTTCATTGTGCCCAAACTGTCACACAACTCATTGTGCCCCAAACTGTCACACAGCTTATTGTGACCCAAACTGTCACACAGCTCATTGTGACCCAAACTGTCACACAGCTCATTGTGCCCACACTGTCACACAGCTTATTGTGCCCAAACTGTCACACAGTTCATTGTGCCCAAACTGTCACACAACTCATTGTGCCCCAAACTGTCACACAGCTTATTGTGACCCAAACTGTCACACAGCTCATTGTGACCCAAACTGTCACACAGCTCATTGTGCCCACACTGTCACACAGCTTATTGTGCCCAAACTGTCACACAGTTCATTGTGCCCCAAACTGTCACACAGCTCATTGTGACCCAAACTGTCACACAGCTCATTGTGCCCACACTGTCACACAGCTTATTGTGCCCAAACTGTCACACAGTTCATTGTGACCCAAACTGTCACACAGTTCATTGTGCCCAAACTGTCACACAAATCATTGTGCCCAAACTGTCACACAGCTCATTGTGCCCAAACTGTCACACAGCTTATTGTGCCCCAAACAGACTTTTGTAGCTGAGTATCATCAGCAAAAGAGTGGTGAAGAACAGAATGGCCAGAAATGACATCATAAAGAGGAGCCGTGTACATAACGAACAGAACGTGGCCCAGGACAGAGCCTTGTGGGACACCATAGGAGATCAGGGCTGGATCAGACTTAAAGTTACTCACAGAGACACTCTGGAAGCGGTTGGATAGGTATGAAGAAAACCAACTCAGAACTGTTGAGTGAATCAAAAAAAACAAAAACACGTTCAAGTCTGGAAAGGAGTATGCTGTGGTCTATTGTGTCAAACGCAGCCGACAGATCGAGCAAAGTTAACACAGATAGTTTACCTTCATCAACAGACAGTAACAGGTAATTAACTACTTTCAATAAAGCAGTTTCAGTGCTATGGGCACATCTATATGCTGACTGAAAAGAAGAGAACAGGTTGTGTTTAATGGTAAATGGTCTGAAAGTTGGGAGAGAACAATTTTTTCAATAATTTTTGGACACAAAAGCAAGGTTGGGTACAGGGCGAAAACTGTTGAGGTCATTGTGATCCAGAGAGGCTTTCTTTAGCAAGGGCGTAACAAGTGCAGTTTTGTATACATCACACCAGAAATTAAAGAATCATTT
Organism: Babylonia areolata; assembly: GCF_041734735.1. Lineage (NCBI taxonomy): Eukaryota > Metazoa > Mollusca > Gastropoda > Neogastropoda > Buccinidae > Babylonia > Babylonia areolata. The sequence goes on along the minus strand of NC_134876.1, from coordinate 96,773,057 downwards.
ATAATTTTTTTAAGTGCAGGCAAAACAACATCCAAACACTCTGTCAGGTCTTGACGACCTGGAGTGGCAGGCAGTAAATAATAAAATTAAAGGCTGGCTCTCACCAACGATCACACCAACAAAATAAACACTTGTGACGAAGAACTTTCACCACATTCGCCAGCTACAGACACAAAATAACACAATATAACACTAAATAGCAATTTAACCTTTTATTTCCCTTCATACAACACGTGCACAGCCCACTTAATCACACACTCAACACTCAGCCTTCTCGTTCGCTTCCGACGTAATGGTAACTTCAGCACACTCCACACTGAACCCACAATCTTTCCACGCAATCCTGCAAGCAACAATCTCAATCCCTGGTCGATAACCTCTCGACCACCACATACATAGGTCACCAATCAAAGAACATTCACAATCCAGCGTGCAAAGGTTATAGTACAACAAGAGCAAAAGACATTCTTAGGGTCTCTTATGATCGGTACGAATCACCACCTGGAGTTCCCGACAACCTCAAGGCACGTTCAGGCCTAGTTATTTAACACAGTACTTACGAAGAACTCTCTGACGTCATGAACTCCTCAACCGCATTAGAACACAGCACGATGCCTACGACTCAGCAAAGCGTCCACGATGAGCCACCGAAGCAGTCACCAAAAGGCCTCTAGGTGCACACCTAGTAAATAACTAGAACGCTACGCCGAAGACACTGACCATCCACCAAAAATTCCTAATGAATTCCTCATTGTACACTACACCACACACACTGGAATCTCACGTCTCTGTTATGACTTGACACACGCACTACACAAACGATGCCTCCACATCTTCAGCAGCAACAAATCGACGCGTCGCGCTGACGGCCACCACCTTTTCCCTCCTCTCGTCGAAGAGCACGCTCGCGCTGGGACACTTCACCACGAGCGTTCCGGGCTCCTGCCTCGTCGACCTCAGGTGACGTCCGAAGTCCGCCTCCTCTGGTAACCGCAGCTCCCCCACACGTGGATAACCAACGTTCCGCTCTCTGTCCGAGAACCTACTCAGCTTCCCCTACCACACGTCGGACCACTCACACAGGGAGAATGTACAGGGGTGGGATAGATCTAGACGGTAAAACAAAATATGATTAGACAAATCCAGCCAGAAGAAAAGGTTACGGGGCTATGTACAGGAACGGAGATGCACAATGGGAATTTCACGTAGCCAACGTCTTCCGACGCCAGCTGGCCACGCTTTCCCAGGACGACGAACACAAAAGGGAACTGGCTCACACCCCGTACTTCACAGTCACTGGTGACAAAGGAATAACACCGTTCTTCGCCGCACAGCAACGTTGTACTAGTAACGCAAGATGTAGCTCACCCACAGCAATGCGTAGTACCCCAGTCCCAAAACAAACAACACAATCCTTCGGCACACTTCTAACAAGTGCTTCAGGCACAAGGAAAACAAGGAATAGTCCATCACCTCTGGACTGAAGTCCCTAGCCCACAGTACCACCATGCACTAAGTCACATCCTAAACACATGGCGCAAAATACGCCTGCCTTCCGCAGGGAGCACACACATAGGTATCTCTCTTAACTACTCCCCATGTAGAACTCTAAGATAATGTCCCAGACAACGAAAACCTTTTCTGATTGGTTAAAATACACTACAGCTGATTGTTTGACCGTTCATCCACGCTCTACTAACTTTTTCTCAAGACCTGACTAAGCGCGTTGGGTTACGCTGCTGGTCAGGCATCTGCTTGGCAGATGTGGTGTAGCGCATATGGTTTTTGTCCGAACGCAGTGACGCCTCCTTGAGCTACTGAAACTGAAACTGAAACTCATCCACCTTACATTCTGATTGGTTAAAATATACTACAGCTGATTGGTTGTACACAAGTCTATTTACAGATCTAGACTCTTGCACTCGCTGCCTAACTTGGCAACAACCACACTAGCATTTGGCGCTTAGCGCTGTCTCAGTCCTGACACACTCATACATTAGTGGTGTTGGAAGGGGGTCCAGGTCACATGTTTTTGGAGCTGACTCTTTCAACACACTCAGTATATCTGTCTCTGAAACAGGTGTGAAAGCAACAAAAGCAACACATTGAAATCCTTTTCCCAAGGGATGTGACACAAGTGACTGTGTTTCTTTCCAGTTCTTTCCTGAGGTTAACAATTTTTGAGCAGAAAAAATCTGAAAAAACACTGGTATATATATATATATATATATATGTGTGTGTGTGTGTGTGTGTGTGTGTGTGTGTGTGTGTGTGTACATGTGTATATATATATATATATATATATATATATGTATATATGTATGTATGTGTGTGTGTATGCATATCTATATATATGTCACTTAGTTTGAAGTATGTAGATTTTAGCCAGCGTGACGTGAGATAGTCTGAAATATGTATTTTAGCAAATGTGATGGGAGACCATGTCTAACTATCTATTTTATTTTATCTTATTTAATTTTTATTCCATTTTACTTTTAATACATATTTTTTATGTTACTTAGGCTTTAATTTGTATATCTTATTGTAAAGCGCGGTGATCCCCATTTGAGATGGGGGTACGGCGCTATATAAGCCTGCATATTATTGTTATTATCATTATGTCTGTGTCGGAGGCTCAATAATTCATGCACACACACGCACCGACACACCCACACTCGCACATATACACAACACTCACACACACATTCCCGTCCCCCTCCCCACACCACACACGCACACACACACACACACACACACACACACACACACAAGGAAGGCATACCAGTACAAAATGTACACAAAAGGACACCAGCTGTCAGTTCCACACGCAGCATAGAATAATTCATGACCCTTCATGATATATGATCATGTAGCCCACTTCAGCACTGGATGAGTTTCAGGACCCATTGATACAGTAATGTGTGTCAGCTTTACTGCGCGTCAACATATCATTTACCATTGGTGTTGGCTGTATTGTATTGTATTGTATTGTATTGTATTGTATTGCAGTACAGTGCAGTGCAGTGCAGTGCATTGTAGGCATACTGTATTGTATTTGTCACAACACATTTCTCTGAGTTAAAATCGACTTGCTCTCTCTCAGGAGAGCACGTTGTCAAAGAGCCTGGTCACCCATCTGAAAGTACATTTGGTTTACAATCTAAGTGGAGTTTTCCTAAAATTAATGGATTTGCCAAGGACAACCCCTTAAGTGTCCGTGGTTCTTTTACGTGCACTAGGGGACCTGGGTTTATTGTCTCATCCGAATGACTACAACGAAGACCTCTCCTCAGTTCCTGTGGGGGGGGGGGGGGGTCAAACTCAGTTCCTGTTGGGGTATTTCTTTGCTCCACTAAAATTATGTCGCTTTCGTTTGGACAAATCAAGGTGCCGAGTGAGATACTGATTACAGAGTTTGAAAAACGACTGACTGATCGTAGATGGCTAAAATAAAATGGCCGTGTGTAAACTCGTGAGAGGTTTAATATGTATCGCACTTTTAGTAACCCTTTGCATGGAGACTTATTTTAATGTAGATAAATATTCAAAGCCCATAATGACCAGATTTCGTTTCGGAATATATGATAGAAATGTTCATGCTTATCGATACAAGCATCACGCGCATTATGATTTATTATGTCATCTATGTAAAGAAGTTAAATAAGATGAAATACACTATCTTTTCTGTTGTCCATTTCTGGAATTTGTATGAAACACATGTATTGCCCAAGAGTATACTAAACGCCAAAATGTCTTCAAACTTGGGATACAGATGTCTTCTGCAAGTGCCGATACTGTCCGAAGCTTGTGTCTTTATTTGTATAACGCGTTCAGAAAAAAAAAGAAGATAAATTATGCTGACATTCTATTTTCTTGAAAACATAATAATGCTGACAGGATTGAAGATGTCTGTACACACCCCTTCACGAGGAACACAGGCCTTTGCTGAATAAACCATTCGTATTGGTATTCCTCTCTCTCCCAACCACTTTCCAGCCGCCATGTCCACTTGTTCAGCAAGGGAACCAAAGCCATGGCAACAGACGCCTCCTCCGCTACCAGAAGCCTTATAATTCCGCCAGGACCGCCGCGCCAAAATAACTACTTCCTCTCAATCACAACCTTCCCGCCGCAAGACTATTTCTTGGCTTGTAACAATGAGTCTGCAGCCATTCCGGTGGTACTCAGACACCATTTAGCTGGCCCGCTCTCCATCTTGCTAGAGGAGCGTGTGCAAAAGGAAGTCCGTGGCGGGGATCCTCGATAGCCCTCTGGGAAGAGAACTGGTCTGCGAGTGGGTGGATCAGCTGGTGTAGGGTTGAATGGAGAATGCACTCGGTTTACAACTGTGTGGTCTCTTCTCTCACTATGTCACCCTGTCTGTCTGTCTGTCTCTCCATACACTCTGTTACAGCTACATATATAGTATGTGTGCATGTATGTCCCCGTATCTTCGTCTGTCTGTCGGTCTGTCCATCTATTTGTCTCAGATTGCCTGTCTGTCTGTCTGTCCGTGTCTGTCTCAGCTTGTATGTCTGTCTGTCCATCTATTTGTCTCAGCTTGTTTGTCTGTCTGTCCATCTATTTGTCTCAGACTGCCTGTCTGTCTGAATCTGTGTCTGTGAATGTCAGTCACTCCGTGAATGTGAGAGCATCAACAAAACCTCTATGGTGTTTGAGTTAGGATCGATATTTGTAAGTACTAGCAGCCCCACCCCAAACCCCTCTCACCCACACATGCCACTTTCCGTTTCGTTCTTCAGTAGGAATCACACGAGAGCCATTGACGTTCAGCCACTTTTCTGATTTTTTTTTTAATTCATGTATTTATTTATTCATTTGTTTATTCATTAATTTATTAATTTGTTTATGTAGCCGTGTTGTTATAAACCAAGTGGTCTATGATAAAAGGGGACGGTAGAAAAGACTTACTGATCTGCTGTATTAACCCTTTCACCGCCAGTCAATTTAGAATACAAAATTCCCTTGTGGTATTAACACAGAAAAGATAGTGCCTAAGAATAGCTGGGGATTCCCCCTGCGATGTATAGAAAACATGGCCTTATCCTACCACTGAACATTAAGAGCAGTAGGTTCATGGATAACAGACCAATCAATGGTCACCTTTCAGTGACATGGGTCCTCAACCACGCCTGTGCATAGATGCGAGCTTGGCGGTGAAAGGGTTAAACGATAGAAAAGATCTATGCGCGGGCCAGGAACATGTAGAGGCCAGTCACAAATGGTTTTTTTTCTATTGTTTTATTTCTACAATAGTTATTAAGAAGATAAGAGGAAGAAGATGATAAGACAATGCCTGAATAGACATAAAGAAGTACATGTCAGAAATGCAAGTGGATAGTAAGCACATGTATACATATCACACGGAAAGACTACCACTCAGTTTGGTATAAGCAACAACATAACATTAGATAATGCATATGTGTGAAGACCAAACACTGACATCAAATGACATTTCTAATACATTTAGATAGTGCAGTTACAGTGGTTAAAGCTATGCTGATTTAGTGGAAGTACACTGACAGTATAGATTTAAGTAAGTTCATACTGTGTCAATGTGATTCAAATGAATCAGTTATATTATCAAATAGCACTATAGTGAAGTAAGCCGCATAGGAGAGAGCATGATAGCTAAATTACTTACAATTAACAGACTGATACATATCAGATGGTTTAAACCAATAACTGATATTAATCCAACACTATCTTGTAATCACCACAACAGAACACTACATACACCTTAGAGTACTGAGTGCACTGTAACTGTGAAGCTATAGTACTGAGTGTCAGTGAAACACTGTAGCAGTACAACTGATATCAGCATGTGAAATAATACATTAATAATAAACAAGATAATAAGATAAGTGGCTTTGATAAAATACTGACAAACTGAGAGACCAGATAGTAAGTGCTCAATACAAAGACTGGAAGAACCATCATGGCTTAATCGTAAATTGCATTCAGCTGAAGGCCAGTCCTCTACATTTAATTTCCTCCACTAAGTCTAACCTTCATCAGAGTGAGGAGAATGAAAGATTTCTGCGTCAAGAATCTACGACAATAACTTGTGACGTTCAAATCACTACCTAGTTTGTCCAGGAGCACATCATAGCCACAGGATCATAATTTACGTCAAACAATAAATATGGTTATCATGGCCTGTGACTGAACACTAACACGAATTCTTCTGACAAAGTTTTCCGACATATGATACTATCAACATGCTTATATGAACACAAGCAATGAGTTGGACAATTTACAGATCATCAACACATTCTAAATGGAGTGCTTAATATAGAATATAAGGCAGCTGACTGTGTGTGCAACACACTGGATGTGTATTTAAGAGCGGCATCTCGGAAAAATAGCATTGCACCACAAGAGTTACCTCCTCATGTCAATGGTTGGACACCGTCACTGCAGTGAAACTGTCATCCGCTTTACAGCATGTGCTGTAAGTTGAACTACGGTTAGTAGCCAGCTGAGCAATTGGCTACATTTATTTATTTTATTTTTTTATAATTCATTTATTAATTCATTTATTTATTTTCTGTTCACAGTCATGCCGTTTATTTTTTGAAATGGAAAGGAATGATACTGTCCACATCACTATAGCTGTCGTGGCAGTCGTTATCATTACCATCATTGTGGTCGTCGTCGTCGTCGTTGCAGCAGAAACAGCACCAACAAACAAAGAACAACAAACAAGCCAAGAAACAGGAGACACAGAGGCAGACAGAGATAGTGGTAGACATGAGTGTGGAGGGAAGGAAGCTGTGGGAGTGATGACATCAATCTGATTCGTTGTGGTGCCTGCCAGCCTCCCATGCCAGTCCTGTCCAACTCCTTCACAGAGCGTCATCACTCGCTGCAGTCTTTGATGTGTCTGTTTCCAGTTCCCATGTGCGTGTGTCAATGTCGGTAAGTCTGTACGCGCGCACGGCGTATGTGTGTTTGTGTGTGTGTGTGTGGGTGTGTGGGCGTGTGTGTGTGTGTGTGTGTGTGTGTGTGTGTGCGTGCGCGCGTGCATGCGTGTGTGCGTGTGAGTGCGGACGAAGCACGAGTTTTCGTTTTCGTGCGTGATAGCTAGGGTGAAATTTGAAGTGGTCTGTTATGAGGAATAATGAGTGCTCAGAAAGCATAAACAGGTTTTTGGTGGTTAATGTGTTCAGTCACCCCATTGTTGATCACATGCTGATTGTTTGATCAATCCACGGGAAGGGTCATTGCTGGCTGCTCTGAGGCACGTGGTCACAATAATGGGCAAAACGACGACGACGACGACGATGATGATGGGGATTATAATGGTGGTGGTGGAGGTGGTGTTGACCGATGATCATGATGATGGTGATAATGATAACGACCACGACGACGATGATGATAATACTGATGATGGTGGTGGTAGTGATGATGATGGTGATTGTGATGCTGACCGATGATGATGAGGAGGAGGATTACGTTGTTGATGACGATGATGATGATGGTGATGAAGATGTTGCTGCTGCTGCTGCTGCTGCTGCTGATGGTGGTGGTGGCGGTGGTGGTGGTGGTGGTTGGAGAGCAGCTAATATTATCAACACACACTCACGCACGCACGCACGCACACACACACACACACACACACACACACACACACACACACACACACACATCTCTCCCTCTCTCTCTTCCTCTCAAGCACGCACGCAAACACACACATACGCAAAAATAGGCAAGCAAGCACACAAACAAGCTCAAAGGAGGAAAGCGGAAGCTGTAGGCGTCTGTTGGTTTCCATCTTCTCTCCCGAAATACGTCAGAACAAAAAAACAGTGTTTTTCTTTCTCAACTGCGTCAAATGTTAACCCAGTGGTAACCCAAACGACGCTTTCGAAAACCATTACATGTTATTCGGGGAAACATCAACAGGATTATTCGTCTGGTTTTTATCAATGTGAGATTTAATCAACTCTTTGCCGCTGTCTCTGTCCGCCTTCCTCCACCTCTCTCTCTCTCTCTCTCTCTCTCTGTGTCTCCGTCTGTCTCTCTCTGTATGTATGTCTCTATCTCAGTCTCTGTCTCCCCTCTCTCTCCACGCCTCTCTCTCTCTCTCTCTCTGTCTCCATCTGTCTCTCTCTGTATGTACGTCTCTATCTCAGTCTCTGCCTCCCCTCTCTCTCCACGCCTCTCTCTCTATCTCTGTCTCTCTCTCTGTGTCTCCATCTGTCTCTCTCTGTATGTATGTCTCTATCTCAGTCCCTGTCTCCCCCCCACCCCCGTCTCTCCCCTCCTCTCCCTCCACGCCTTGTCATGTATTATGAACCCCATGTCATTAGGGCTGTAAAGCTATGGACATTAAAGTGTTCAGTGTTCTCTCTCTCTTTCTCTCTGTCTCTTGTCTCTCTATGTCTCTCTGTCTCTGTCTGTGTCTCCGTCTGTCTCTGTATGTATGTCCCTCTATTTTAGTCCCTGTCTCCTCCCTCTCTCTCCCTTCCTCTCCCTCCAGCCCCCCCCCCTCCTCCCATACACACACCCCCTCCCCCCACACACCTCCCCCCCCCCTTCTCTCTCTCCGTCTCCGTCTGTCTCTCTCTATGTATCTTTCTATCTGTCTCTGTCTTCCCCCTCTCTCGCCCCTCCTCTCTCCTCTCCTCTCTCCATGCCCCTCTCTCTGCCCCCCCCCCCATTCCTCTCTCTCTCCCGCTCTTTCGATCCCCCTCCCCCTCTCTCCCCGTCTCTCTCATCGATTTCGACAGCACTGGTTCCATCCCATGCCTTCTGAAGAATGGAGCGTGTCTTTCTGGATGCCCACCGTCATTCTGTCTGCCTGTCTGTCTGTCTGCCTGTCTGTGCGTCCGCCTGTCTGTGTGTCCGCCTGTCTCCTGACCTGTCTCTGTCTCTCGCTGTTCTGTGTCCAGTGCACTGCGGGTTTTTCATTTCATCCCTGGCGGATAGGTCGAGTCTCATACAGACAGACACGAAACGAAACGAAATGTTATTTTACCACGGTAATGCTTTCCTGCACCCAGCCCTGGGGTAAAAAAAAAAAAAAAAGAATGAAAAAAGAGGGATGTGGGGGTTAGGGCAACATCAAAAGAACACACGAGCACAGAACCATTAACAAGAAAGATGTCAACGGCAAAAATCCACTGAAAAATCACATGAGAAACTAATGAAACAGACTGCTTACAAAGCAACAAACTACAATAACTCTGCATCCCCACCCCTACCCCAGTCTCCTTCCCTTTAACCCCATGCACATGTACTGAGACCCTCAGATTTCAACATCCAGACGGAAATATGCCTATAATCAAAGGTATTAAAATCCATGATGACAGACCAGTTACTTTTTTTTTTCTTGTCTCCAGTAACATTAGTCAACGTGGGGGAAAAAGAACAGTGCATCCAACAAGAAAATAAACCAGCTGTCTACATTGAAATTTTGATTTCCTGAAATAGAAGGGTTTTGTAAGCTGGTTTAAAGGAACAAATACTGTTTTTATTTTTGATAATGAGAGAGAGAGAGAGAGAGAGAGAGAGAGAGAGAGAGAGAGAGAGAGAGCGAGAGAGAGAGAGACGTCGTTATTTGCTGAAACCTTACCGAATAAGGCCGAAATGAAAAGGATGTATCGTTTTCTTTCTTCCACAACACGCACATGCACTTACACCACCACCACCACCACCACTACGACAACAACAAACAAGCAAACAACAGTAACACACACACACACACACACACACACACACACACACCATCTTCTCGTATGCAGTCCAGTGCGTCACAGGCAGAAGTTTTTCCCTCCTCGTGTCCTGTGACGGACGTGGAGAAAAACAACAAAGAAGATCCATTTGAAACCATGCTATTACTGGTCCTCACCTTTTGTGTTGGGGGTGGGGGTGGGGGGGAGTGGGAGGTGTGCGGTGTGGCGTTGTTTGGATGAGTACGTGTGTGTGTGTGTGCGTGTGTGTGTGTGTGTGTGTGTGTGTGTGTGTGTGTGTGTGTGTGTCTGTCTGTCTGTCTGTCTGTCTCTCTCTCTTCCTCTCTCTCTCTCTTTCCTCCTCACTCACTCTCATCTCCCCTCTCCCTGAATTTTTCTTTATGTTTCCTTATTCTTATTTCCCTCTGTTTCTGTTCTCTGGTTCTGTTTGAATGGTACCATTCAAAAGTGAAAATCAATACTTCAATCAGATGTCATCAATCACCATGATTCCTGCTTTCTCTGTTCTCTGGTTCTGTTGGAATGGTACCATTCAAAAGTGAAAATCCCTCTGTCTCTTCGTGAAAACTGTCAGTGCTCTGCAAAGGAATCCCTCTGTCCCTTCGTGAAAACTGTCAGTGCTCTGCAAAGGAATCCCTATATCTCTTCGTGAAAACTGTCAGTGCTCTGCAAAGGAATCCCTATGTCTCTTCGTGAAAACTGTCAGTGCTCTGCAAAGGAATCCCTATGTCTCTTCGTGAAAACTGTCAGTGCTCTGCAAAGGAATCCCTATGTCTCTTCGTGAAAACTGTCAGTGCTCTGCAAAGGAATCCCTCTGTCCCTTCGTGAAAACTGTCAGTGCTCTGCAAAGGAATCCCTCTGTCCCTTCGCGAAAACTGTCAGTGCTCTGCAAAGGAATCCCTCTGTCCCTTCGTGAAAACTGTCAGTGCTCTGCAAAGGAATCCCTATGTCTCTTCGTGAAAACTGTCAGTGCTCTGCAAAGGAATCCCTGTGTCTCTTCGTGAAAACTGTCAGTGCTCTGCAAAGGAATCCCTATGTTCCTTCGTGAAAACTGTCAGTGCTCTGCAAAGGAATCCCTGTGTCTCTTCGTGAAAACTGTCCGTGCTCTCCAAAGGAATCCCTCTGTCTCTTCGTGAAAACTGTCAGTGCTCTGCAAAGGAATCCCTCTGTCTCTTCGTGAAAACTGTCAGTGCTCTGCAAAGGAATCCCTATGTTCCTTCGTGAAAACTGTCAGTGCTCTGCAAAGGAATCCCTCTATCTCTTCGTGAAAACTGTCAGTGCTCTCCAAAGGAATCCCTGTGTCTCTTCGTGAAAACTGTCAGTGCTCTGCAAAGGAATCCCTGTGTCTCTTCGTGAAAACTGTCAGTGCTCTGCAAAGGAATCCCTATGTCTCTTCGTGAAAACCGTCAGTGCTCTGCAAAGGAAGGTTGACGAAGTTAGGTCGGCTTACATTTACCTTTCGTAACTTTAAAGATGGCGATAAAGCCTATCTTGCGTGTCAGACTGTCTGACATTCTTTGTCTGTCTGTCTGTCAGTCTACGAGTTTCTTTTTACTATCGAAAATGTTTTACACACACGCACGATTCGTTACATAAATCTACTAGCAAATCAAAGCAGCCAACAAAAAACAAAAGACTCAATCTGCCCGTCTCTCCTGCACTATTCCTGACTTCCAAGGTCCTGGTCACTTTATATCTTTTCCAACAAAACACAAGTCATCAGGCTCCCACCTGTACTGCAGGGTCCCAGTGTGTCCTTCCTTCCTTATGCTGCCAGATCAGTGTACCGAAACATCCTCGACCGTTTCTACCCCGCCATGTAGGTCGCCATACTCCGCATTGTACCCCCGAAAGCGGAGTATGGCTGCCTACATGGCGGGGTAAAAACGGTCATACACGTAAAAGCCCACTCGTGTACATACGAGTGAACTTAGGAGTTGCAGCCCACGAACAAAGGAGAGGAGAGGAGGAGATCTCGAACCATCATGGGTTGTGAAAACAACTCTAACATTCTACAACTTATCAGTTGACAAAACACTTTTTTTCTTTACAAACTCTGACACCTTTTAGTTGTGAGCTACACGGGCAGAGAGACACCCCCGTGTCCCATCACCAGTCATGAGGTGATGGCCCCGTGCCTTGTGGTCAGACATGGGAAGGTCAAAGGCTTAAAATAGGGAAACGTTTGTACAAGAAACGATGTATTTGTGACCAGGAACGTGATCAGGAAAAAAACACAAAAAAACACAATCAGTGGAGTTCCTGACATATTCTCTCTGTCTTATGTCTTTCTCTGTCTGTCTACCTCTCTCTGTCTCTCTGTCTCTGTCTCTGTCTCTCTCTCTCTGTGTCTGTCTCTGTCTTCACACATGAACACACACACACACACAAACACACACACACACACACACACACACACACACACACACACACACACACACACACACACACACACACACACACACACACACATTTTCCATCACTTCTCTCCACTTCAACGTTTCAAGCTATCTCCACCGACATGCAAGCAGCCACTGGGTGGAGGGAGTGGACTGTCCAGAGAAGGGCCAGTGGCGTGAGGAATTTACATCGCTTCTTTCTCTTCTGTCTTCCCCGCTGGACATGGCAGTTCTTTAGGAAAACCCACGGGGTCTCACAAACCACTTCCTCCCTCTCTCTCTTCGCTGCAGTCTCACTTCCCCACAATTCCTTGCGTGCATGCACGCGTGTGGGTGTGTCTTTGGGCGGCTGTGGATGATGGTGATGGTGGTGGTGGTGTATGTGTGTGTGTGTGTGTGTGTGTGTGTGTGTGTGTGTGCCAATGCAGTGAGCCATGTATGGTAACAGCAGAACGGATGGTTGAGGAAGTGCGGAGGTCAGTTCATCGTGTGCCATGTGTTTGTTCATCAGTCAGTATTGTGACCGTGTGTGTATGGCTGGCTGTCAATTTCCCAGCCACTGCTGCCTTGCACTTCTCATAATCCATTTTGTCTTTTCCAGCTTGGCGGTTTTTTGGGGGGTATATTTTTCGGATGTTTTTTTTTTTCTTCTTCTTCTTCCTCTTCTCTCTCTCTCTCTCTCTCTCTCTTTGTTTTTTTGTTTTGTTTTGTTTTTTGTTTGTTTGTTTTTGCTTCACATTTTCTTTGGTGTGTTTGTATAACACGGTTTCGTGGACAATATCGAATTTGGGAGTAAAACCAAAACAAAGCAACAACAACAACAACCCATGTTCACACGCCTCACTAAAAGCAAGTGGAGAGGGGAGGTGGTGAGAATAGTTAAGAAACGTATCTGCCAATACAGTGTCCTTGAGGGTCTGGGTTCGAATCCTGGTTTCGATTTTTCTCTCCGATTTGACTGGAACATCAAACTGTGTGTCTAGTCATTCGGACGTCACGATAAACAGAGGGCCCGTGTGCAGCACATACTTGTTTCAGTTTCAGAGCGTGCGGATAGATCCATATTTGTTGCACCACATCTGCTTAAAAAAAAAAAACCGCACTGAAAAAGAACCCATGGCAACGAGAGTGTTGTCCTCTGTGGCAAAATTGTTTCGATGCACTCAAGGCCTGACAAGCCTGTTGCCTTCCGCTGCACTGATGCCTCATTGAGAACCTAAAACGGAACTCTGTGTGTGTGTGTGTGTGTGTGTGTGTGTGTGTGTGTGTGCGTGTGATAGTGCTCCTTTCAGAGTGTCAGACTTGGTTCTATATGTGTATGTCAGCCTGCCATGCCTCTCTCTCTCTCTCTCTCTCTCTCTCTCTCTCTCTCTCTCTTTATCTACCTGCCTGTCTATATGTATGTTTGTCTATCTGTCAGTCTTTGTATTTTATTCCTCACTCTCTCCACCTCTGTTAGTTCTATCGTTGCTGTGTCTTTTCCGTTTGTCGGCTTGTCTGCAATAGCCCTTTTCTGTCTCATCCACGATTGTTCGTAGGGGTTGTTTGTTCTGCCAGTAAGTGTGGCACTGAGCTGTTTGTTCTGCCAGTAAGTGTGGCACTGAGCTGTTTGTTCTGCCAGTAAGTGTGGCACTGAGTTGTTTGTTCTGCCAGTAAGTGTGGCACTGAGCTGTTTGTTCTGCCAGTAAGTGTGGCACTGAGTTGTTTGTTCTGCCAGTAAGTGTGGCACTGAGCTGTTTGTTCTGCCAGTAAGTGTGGCACTGAGTTGTTTGTTCTGCCAGTAAGTGTGGCACTGTGTTGTTTGTTCAGCCAGTAAGTGTGGCACTGAGCTGTTTGTTCTGCCAGTAAGTGTGGCACTGAGCTGTTTGTTCTGCCAGTAAGTGTGGCACTGAGCTGTTTGTTCTGCCAGTAAGTGTGGCACTAAGCTGTTTGTTCTGCCAGTAAGTGTGGCACTGAGCTGTTTGTTCTGCCAGTAAGTGTGGCACTAAGCTGTTTGTTCTGCCAGTAAGTGTGGCACTGAGCTGTTTGTTCTGCCAGTAAGTGTGGCACTGAGCTGTTTGTTCTGCCAGTAAGTGTGGCACTGAGCTGTTTGTTCTGCCAGTAAGTGTGGCACTGAGCTATTTGTTCTGCCAGTAAGTGTGGCACTGAGTTGTTTGTTCTGCCAGTAAGTGTGGCACTGAGCTGTTTGTTCTGCCAGTAAGTGTGGCACTGAGCTGTTTGTTCTGCCAGTAAGCGCGGCACTGAGCTGTTTGAGCATTTGGCCACTTTCCTGTGCGTCGTTGTTCAAGTCTGAGCAAAGCTGTGTGTGTATGTATAAGGTGTATGCTGAGTGGTGGGTAGTTCCTTTGGACTGGTACGGGTAGAGAGACGTCCTCGTCTCCCACCAGACTTCCAGTCATGGGAAATGGCCCCGCTACCGTGTGGCTGGACTTGGGAAAGTCAGAGAATAATGGAGCGAAGTGTGAAACTATGAACTCGTGACCAGGACAAATAAATTGACACACTCTCTGTGTCTCTGTCTTTTTCTCTCTCTGTGTGGCTGTGTCACAACTCGTGACGACATTTAGGGCGTGTGGTCCATTTTCGTCACCCCCCCCCCCTCCCCCTCCTCCCTCCCCCTCTCTCCACTTTTTTCTCCTCCTCCCCTTTTTCAGTTCGGGTAAAATTCTCGACTTGTGTACGAGCCACGTGCACAATACTCAGTTCAACTGAGCGTGTGTGAGATATTGTTAGACAGCAACGACATCGGAGGCTTTTGCAGCTTGACGCCGTAGTTTAAGGGTCGTCGGTATTGGTGGGGTAGCTATCCCGACATCTTGGCACCATTTGAAGTGAGGGCCGCCTGTCCTCCACAGGAGCCACTGCTGCGTGTCTTCGTGTGTCTTCGTCGTCGTTTGTTTGTGGTAGTTGTAGGTGTAGGCTACCTGTGGCAGCTATCGCCGTGTCCTGGTACCTGGGTCTTTAGTCTGGCGTCCAGGTATTCCGAGTCTTCGTCCCGCCTTGCACTGGGTCCCCAGCCCTGTTACCTGGGTCTTCGTCCCGCCTTGCACTGGGTCCCCAGCCCTGTTACCTGGGTCTTCGTCCCGCCTTGCACTGGGTCCTCAGCCCTGTTACCTGGGTCTTCGTCCCGCCTTGCACTGGGTCCCCAGCCCTGTTACCTGGGTCTTCGTCCCGCCTTGCACTGGGTCCCCAGCCCTGTTACCTGGGTCTTCGTCCCGCCTTGCACTGGGTCCTCAGCCCTGTTACCTGGGTCTTCGTCCCGCCTTGCTTTGGGTCCTCAGCCCTGTTACCTGGGTCTTCGTCCCGCCTTGCACTGGGTCCTCAGCCCTGTTACCTGGGTCTTCGTCCCGCCTTGCACTGGGTCCTCAGCCCTGTTACCTGGGTCTTCGTCCCGCCTTGCACTGGGTCCTCAGCCCTGTTACCTGGGTCTTCGTCCCGCCTTGCACTGGGTCCTCAGCCCTGTTACCTGTGTCTTCGTCCCGCCTTGCACTGGGTCCCCAGCCCTGTTACCTGGGTCTTCGTCCCGCCTTGCACTGGGTCCTCAGCCCTGTTACCTGGGTCTTCGTCCCGCCTTGCACTGGGTCCTCAGCCCTGTTACCTGTGTCTTAATCCGCCTTGCACTGGGTCCTCAGCCCTGTTACCTGTGTCTTAATCCTCCTTGCACTGGGTCCTCAGCCCTGTTACCTGTGTCTTCGTCCCGCCTTGCACTGGGTCCTCAGCCCTGTTACCTGGGTCTTCGTCCAGCCTTGCACTGGGTCCTCAGCCCTGTTACCTGGGTCTTCGTCCCGCCTTGCACTGGGTCCTCAGCCCTGTTACCTGGGTCTTCGTCCCGCCTTGCACTGGGTCCCCAGCCCTGCTACCTGGGTCTTTGGACTGGAGGGTCGGGCCTTTGGTCAGAGTGCCGAGTCCCGTGCCCCGGCGACGTTCGTCCTGAGCTGTGCCAGGGTGTTTTTTTCTTTTCTTTCTCTTGGAGCAAAGCTTCTTGGAGCCGGCAAAGACACCACACAATAAGTACGTACATATCTGTGCCGGTCTGTTTTTTGTTGTTGTTTCTGCTCAGAACCTTTATTAATTTTCAGGAGAAGCAGATGTGGTTTTGCGAGCTTTTTCTGGTGTTTTGCAGTTTTATAGTATCTAAGTGTTTTTGTGTTCATGAGTAAAAGCTTTGTGAGTGTGGTGTTTAGATGAGGTTGTGTGAGTCAGTCTGAACCCAAGTAATGTCTTTTTTTTCTGAATGCTTGGGATAGAGGGAGCGGAAGAGAATAAATGCTGAGAAATACCTGTATTTTGTGTCTGTGTTGTCTGGTGACTGTGGATGGGTGACAGGTTTTAGCACACCTCTTGACCTTTTCCCAACGGGGGTCGTCACAGTCTGTCTGTCTGTCTCTCCCCCCCTCTCTTTCTGTCTATCGCTCTCTCTCCATCTTCTTCCACTTCCTCCCCGCCACACACACACACACACACACACACACACACACACACACACACACACACACACACACACACACACTTTTTCTTCATTGCTCCTCCTCTCTTCTACACATAGATGCAAATCAAGCCACGAGGAGAGTCAAGATGTCCAGAGTTGGGCCAGTGTCGTGGGAATTCACATGGCTTCTCCCCCCCTTCTGTCTTCCCATGGACATAGCAGTCCTTCAGTGAAACCCACGGGGTCTTGGCCCCTGCCTCCCGTGCAGGTCAGCCCTGGTCACGGGGTGTCGCCCTAAGTTCCTTCTGGCGACATGGCTGGGCCAGAGGTCAGGGTGCTCACATGCTGACTCCACAGTGCCTTCATTCTCTCGGTGTGTCCACGAATGTACAACACGGTGTTCAACATGTGCGTTTTACAGCCCACTGCACGTAATAAAGCGTCTGCTGTATTGCGGAAATAAGAAACTGTCAAGCAAGCAAATATCCCGGAAACCGTTTAATGATGTACTGGAAAACACGATATCCAAAGAGAAGAAAAAGAAGATAACAAGAAAATGAACAACAGGAAGAAAAACAAGAAGAGGAAGAAGATGATAAACACCACAACTGTCACCACTACTACCACCGCCACCACCACCGCCACCACCACCACCACCAGCAAAATGTCAATAACAAGAACAGCAGCAGCCGCCGAAACAACAACACGGCGACGACGAAGAAAACGACAGAAAGAAAGAAAGACGAGAAGAAGAAGAAGAAGAAGAAGAAGAAGAAGAATGAGGAGGAGGAGGAGGCCAGGCAGGGGAACAAGCAGCAACAACAACAACAACAACAACAACGAGAACAACAATAACAAGAACAGCAACAACCAGATAAGGTAAGGGAAGAACTTCATTCCTTAGGTGGCGTGGGGCTATTGAAACAATACATCCAAGCATTTTTACTCGCATCTTACAAACAGAACTTTAAAAACAAGAGAGGCAAGGCCTTCAAGACTCACTTGTGATAAATTACGTCCACTAGCATTAATTACAGAGTAATTTCCCTTTTTTTACTATCTGCACAAAACGTTTGCAAAATAAATAAAAATTCCATGCTTAGCAAACGAAGTTCCTGTTTGGTCAAAAAATGATAATAATGACTCCTCTAGTTGTTGTGTCAGAATAAGAGGTCAAAGTGCCAAGTTTAGAGAGTACAAAAAATATAAATATAACAGTAAATGCAGTTTGCATATAATTAGGCTTCTATTTTTATTTTTTTGTGCCCCTCCCAGAGGTGCAATATTGTTGGAAAGAACTGAATTTTTCCTATTTTTATGCCAAATGTGGTGTCAACTGACAAAGTATTTGCAGAGAAAATGTCAATGTTAAAGTTTACCACGGACACACAGACACACGGACACACACACACACACACACACACACACACACACACACACACACACACACACACACAGACAGACAACCGAACACCGGGTTAAAATATAGACTCACTTTGTTTACACAAGTGAGTCAAAAAAGCCCCAGGACTTCTGTGTACATGTACCGATACGTTTTGTCTTTTTCCCCTTTGCTTCAGAACCAGACTGTGCAAGCGTGTCAACGAGTTAAGCCGATATGAATACTTCTTCTTGTTGCCAGTCGTGCCCTGACCATGACCACCAGAACAGCTGAGGAGGCAAGTGCTGTTGTGACTATCTGGGCTGGAATTTGATTATCGTGGAGGATGTCGTACCCAAGCCACGCCCCCTACTCTCTTGGCCAAGAGGGCTTTAGGACAGAGTCGGCACAGTAATGATCCCCAAAGGCCAACTAGCGTCCAAGGATGCAGCGCTAAGCTAAGAGTTAGAGGAATATTGACTCCAAGTTTGAGAGACTCAAAGGACTAAGCTGTAAATGCTTTCCCATTGCTTTGGAAACACAATTGATCATACAGTTCTTACCTTGCTGTTGGCCGGACTGTAAACTTAAATCAATCTATGATATAAGCCGAACGTTGAGCCGGATTATTATCTTTATTACTATTATTATTATCATTATCATCATCATCATCATCATTGTTGTTGTTGTTGTTGTTGTCGTCATCATCACCACCATCATGAATTTTACCTTGCTTAAGATCTCAAGGCCTGATCAGCGTGTTGGATTTGTGCAAAAATCTGTTTTTCGTTGTTTTTAGTTGTTGGTTGTTGTTGGTTGTTTTTATTCTTAAAGCAGATGTTATGTAGCGTTTGGATTAGTCCGTGCGCATTGACACCTTCATGTAACTGAAACTGAAACATCATCGTCATCATCTTCAAAATGATGATGACGATGATGATGATGATGATGATGACGATGTTGATGGTGATGATGATGATGACGATGGTGATTGTGACGGTGACGATGGTGATGATGATGATGATGATGGTGATGATGATAGTGGCAAACAGCAAAAGGAGAGCACATCATTCCTGTCTCTTTCCTCCAGACCTGCGCGTGCCAGTGATCAGCAACTGAGGAGTCTGGGAACCTCTCTGTATATCAACCCCCAACACACACACACACACACACACACACACACACACACACACACACACACACACACACACTACCCCTCCCCACGCCCCTTGGGGGTATCTGGGAACTCCATGTGGGGAGGAGGGCGGATTGACGGATGGGGCTGCATGCGTAAACAGGCGTCGGTGTGTGCCGAGGTTGCGTGTTTTGTGGCGTTCATTCCACGGTGTCACTGAGGGATGGATGCCTGGGTGGGCTTAGTTGGCATTGTCAGTCATTCTTCTCTCTCTCTCTCTCTCTCTCTCTCTCTCTGTGTGTGTGTGTGTGTGTGTGTGTGAGTGTGTGTGCATGTAGGGGGTGGGAGGGTGGGTGGGAGGGGGTTATTCTCTATCTGTTTGTCTGCCTGTCGATGTAGCACGTGACTGCCTGAGAGAGAGAGAGAGAGAGAGAGAGAGAGAGAGAGAGAGAGAGAGAGAGAGAGAGTCAAAAGCTGTATTCCTCAAAGATTTAAGCACTCGTCTTCCAATAGCAGCAGCAATAATAACAGAAAAAAAAACCAATAAAACGATCTACAACAGAATGACGATGATTGTTGCCATAATCATAGCAAAGATGATGAAAGGAACCCACCCGTATCCACACCCACACCCCCTAACACACACACACACACACACACACGCGCACATAACACACACACACACACACACACACACGAGCACACACACACACACACACACACACACACACACACACACACACACACACACGAGCACACACACACACACACACACACACACACACACACACACACACACACTAACTAACTAACTATTGTTCCCGCTAGCCTTCTTGTCTCAATCTGCACGGATTCGGCCTTGTTCCCAGGCTGACTTGCCCAATGAAAATTCGATGAGCGTCCATTCCTTCAGGGATTGCAGCCACCATTCAGTACTGACACAGGACCACCGTTCTGCCTGTGAACGGAAAGAAATGGTCAGAGGGACATTGTAACATATTAATGCTGATAGGATTAAGGGGTTAATGGCCGAGTCGTCGATCGGCTCGCAACGGTCAGAAAACCACGTTGAAAAAGGGTTGTCAAGTCAAATCAACTTGATCATCTCTCAAATGTATTAACCTTGTGGTTGTTCGGTACACACTACATACACAAGATATGCATCAAAAACACATGTACATGTCTAAGCATTTAAAGAAGTCACAAAAGATTTGCATGACCATATCTAAGAACGTTTGACATCTTTAAGGACATTAAGGACCCCGTGTCTTGTAGCACCCATTCTATAGCAGTACACATAATTCAGGTCAGTGGACAGCCCAGTCTTCCCAGCATTGCCCAAAGCAAGGGGCAGACAAAGCTCAGCCTTCCCAGCATTGCCCAAATCAAGTGGCAGACAAAGCCCAGTC
>NC_134876.1:96740085-96747585 GCF_041734735.1 Babylonia areolata | reverse complement strand
AAACTAAGAGAACAGCGTTCATTCATTTTGCGTGCCAAGGGTTTTAGATCACATTATCCGTCTGTGTAGCACGATCTTATGGATGAGTGGAAAGAGAGAGAATGACAATAACAACGACACAGTTTGTTCTGGTCTGTTCAGCCAAACACACACACACACACACACACACACACACACACACACACAAGACACACACACACACACACACACACACAAAGACACACTCACACACACTCAAAGAAAGACAAGGAGGTGGGAATGAGAGCTTATATATATATATATATATATATATATATATATATATATATATATGTGTGTGTGTGTGTGTGTGTGTGTGTGTGTGTGTGTATGTGTGTGTGTTTGCGTGAATCAAAACAACAATAATGTTCTTTTAACATATGAAAAAACAAACAAACCACCAGACAAATAAATAAGTAAATATATAAATGAAAAGACGGCACAGTGAGGAGTGTCGAAGTCAGCGAAAACCACAAACCAGCGCGGGGTGAGGCGAAATGGGGAGCGGGAGGGGTGACGGTAAGTCGGGGGAGGGGTGGGGTGAAAAGAACAGGAGGGGAGGGGTGTGAAAACGCACGTGCGAAGCTTCATTAAGATCTATTTATATCCTGACTCCTGCCGCTGTAGCAAGCAGCTTGCGGCGTTCATTTCTTTCCGATTCTTTCTTTCTTTTCTCTTCTCCCGCTTGCGCCGGACAACAACAGCGGCGGCTGTCACTCACGTCACAGGAAGCACCAGTGCGCAGGTCCGGAAATTATACCTGGCCCAAAATGGCCGCTCAGCAGGTGGAGGCGATGCTAAGCCGTGTGAGACAAGGTGGGTGGTTTCATGAGAGGCTGTCTCTGTGTACGTGTGCGGGTCTTAATTTAACCCCTTCACTGCTAGTACGTTTTGCTATGGCCTATGCTGAGAAAATTTTCAGAAAAACAAGAAAAACACGCCAATGATTTTAATTTGCTTATATTTCAAAAAGTACTGAAGATAAGTGCCTAAAAGTATATATCAAATGAAAGGAAAATGAACCACGATTTTGTTTTTGATACTCACATGTTCAAATAATGAGTCAATCTGACAGAAAAATTCCATAAAATGCATTAATAAAAAAATTGGGACTGTCATTCCATCATGTAGGTGCTACAATATCAACCAGGTTATCAACCTGTCTTTCTTGTGACTGTTGTGATCAACCACACAAACTGTCAAGACTGAGCAACAGTGTCCAGGTGCATAAGACTCCAACACAGTCCACACAAAGAATTAAAAGGGTGTACTCACCCAGGATCTATCACCAGTAAAAACGCTGTTTGTGGTACTTGCAGAAACAGTCTTCAAGACACAGTGCTGGTTTGCTGGGGCAGTCTGGGCAGTAGAACCCCACATCCTTTCTTTGTCCTTTCTTCCAGCAGACTCTGCACCTCCTTTGTGGCCAGGCCTTCTGTGGGGTAGGTGGGATGAAGTGTCGTCCACACAAGACAAACAGCGTGGTCATCTTTAGCAGTGTCTTGGTCACCAAAAATCATGGCACTAATTATATCCTTCTGAAGGCCAGGAGTGTACTGCTGTTGCATGCTTTTTTGTAGAGGATGTGTGCATTCAGCATGGCAATTTGTAGAAAATGCACACACAGCTATTTGTACCACTTCAGGGTTTTCCTTGTAACATCGTAGGGTTGCAGGTGTTGGTCATGATGGTCCATGGCACCCATGTTTTTGTTGTAATCCAGAATTGCTGGAGGCTTGTTTACTGCCCTTTGGTCTTGCTGCTGCTGGTCTTCAGTTGTAGGTTTGTGGCAAGCTGTCAACTCCAGATGATCCAGGATGAACATCATGATCATCACCATGCTGCATACCTGAAACACATTGCATAAAAGACTAAGTTTGTTGGGTTTTGGGTTTGTTTTTTGTGTTTTTTTTACATATAAAAAGATCATGAAATGGTACCATTTTATTTCTGATTGTTTTCAGAAGCTGAAATACAAACACACACATACCTACCCCACCCCCCACCCCAAACCCCCAAAACACACACACACTGAAACTGGTTCATGGTATGCCACACCCCCTTCATTCTCTCTTTCTCATACAAAACAAAATGACAACACATCACACACACACACACACACACACACACACACACACACACACACACACACATACTTCTACAAGTGTTGCATTTACAAAGTAATTTAGGCATACAGTTCTGTATATCATTCTCTGATTTCAGTTTTATAAACATCATCTCTTCCCCCCCCCCCCTCTCTCTCTCTCTCTCTCACTCACACACACACACACACACACACACACAACAACAACAACAACAACAACAACAACAACAACAATAACAACAAACCAATACACACTCAGGAACGAACACACAGAAAGCTGCAGGCGAGCGACACATGCTGTCATCAACAATGAGCCAGCCAGCAAGCCACGCCCCCCTGGGCTGTGATGGTCAGACACAGTACCCACGTGACTGACTGTCTCTGACAAGCCTCGAAAACACCCACCTGCATCTTGAATCAGCTGAGCTTGTCTGTCTTCAGTTTCGTCAAGCAACTCCACCTCCCACTCCCCTCCACTGTCAAAATCAGTGTCTTCAGCATCAACTTCACGCAGTTCTGTCTCATTCAGTCCACAATCTTCATCTCTACTGTTTGCATCGCGAAAGAATTCTTCCAATACAAGTGCAAGTGTTGGGGTTTGTCTGCGTTCAGCCATGGCTTTGCAAACACAACTTGAGCTTCGTACAAACTTGGAAAACTTTCGCCATAAATATGACAATCCAATGAATAATTTTAGCTTATGGAACTCAGGAGATAAAGAGCTCTCAGGGGAGCTAATTTAATGGTTAGCAGACTGTATTTTCTGTCAAGCGGGACTCGAAACATAGAACGTTACAACATGACGTACGGCGCACGTCAATACAGCATTGGTGAGCGACATTTCATGACGTACGCCGTACGTCAACAGCGCAAATGGGGCGGGGGGAGGGGGGGGGAGGGGAGGGGCGTGGGGGGGGGGGGGGGAAGTAGGAGCTATCTCAAAGTACCGACTTGTTACTTCATCTTTGATGGTGTTGTTGAAAGAATCAGAGCATCCTAAACTTACTTGATATCCAGCAAGTCTGCGTGAGACTCCAGCCATTTTAAAAGCTTCGATTCTTTGGATTTTCTCCGCTTTTCTGCCACAGTGTTTAATGTATATACAAAGGGGTTAATAGCAGAGTTCAAAGGTAATATAAATATTGCTAAAGCCACACTCACTTCCCCAGGGACAGGGATACCGGCCAACACTAACATTCCACACATTCCGATAGGAAACCAGCACAAGAAATCTGTTACTGCAATAGTGATCAATCGCTGAGCTATGGTCATGTCTTGTGACACTTTGGTAGAGTTAGTTTTCAAAGCATTGCTCTGTATTGACCAGTAGATACATGCCTGGCCCAAAGAGATGAATAAAAACAGAACAAAGTTGAGAACAATCATTAGACTAAAAGAATACATTTTCCCTTTGAACGTTTGCTTTGTTACCGGCAGTGGAATACAGATGCCTGTCTGGCTGTAAAACTCCCAGTGTGCTGTCACTGGAAGTAAAGGCAACAAGGCAAGAAAAAAGCCAACCAGCCAGGTAAGTACACATACCGTCGATGCTGATGTTCGCTCAAAACTGAAAGTACTGAATGGAAAACAGAGGACAATAAATCGATCTAAAGTGATCAGGCAGATGATCAGAGCTGACACCTCACTGGACAACAGAGACAGAAAGCCAGCCACTTTACAGGCCACACTGTCTTTCCATGTGTCGTCATTATGGAGATATCTGCCACGTAACCGTTCATCAGCTACTCCTATCAAGGCCATGTAAACACCCATCAGAAAGTCAGCCATAGTAAGGTTGGTGACAAACACACTGAAGCCACTAGAAGAGGTCATGCTCCTTGCAAACAGACGTGCACAGAAACAGAAGACGTTACCAGACACTGCCAGACAGGTCACCAGCCACAGAAATCCGCGGTATGTCCATGACTGCAGTAAATCTTCACACGATGAAATTTCATCCTTAGGGGCATAACAAGAGGAAACATCAAAGTTGTATGGAAGTATTTCTTTACAGCATACTTTATAGTTATCTGCTGAAATAAAGTTCAGGTAGGGAAGTTTTTTGAAAATGTCCGGTGGAAACGATGTGATAGGACTGCCATCCATGTACAGTCGAGTCAGCAGTGGAGTGTACTGAAAACCGCTATGACCTACAGTGTGAATGGAAGTAAAAGTTAAATGCAGTTCCTGTAAGTGGGAAAATTGTGCAAACGCTTTTGAATCAAACACTGTCAGTGTTATATGAGATAAATCTATCACTGTGATGGCATTTTGTTGAACAGCTGATGAAGAATCAGCGTGGAGTGACGTGATAGGGTTCCCAGACAAGGACAAAAACAGCATGTTTTCTAAACTGTGAAGCAAAGTCATATTAACGTGCTGCAGTTCGTTGTCACTGAGGTCAAGCAATCTCAAATTTTTCAACTTCATTTCAGGCATCATGTACAGAGAACAGTTGGCAAGAACCAGATGGATAAGATGGACGTTACTATTCACATCAGACAGTGTCAGACCTGAACCAGTGGCATCCAAAGAACGGATCTGAGGGAAGAGTGCTGCATGGAAAGGCTGGACACAGAGAAAGGTGTGAACCTGACAGACGCAGCCTACAGGACAGGTAACATTGCACCATAATTCATCGTCACGCATTGGGCAGTGAGGCCAGCCATCACACACGTGGTCACTGTGTACACAGATCATGGAATATCGACACTGGAGAAACCCTTTGCATGTCATCTCCTCACATCCCTCTTCATCTCCATGCTCTACACAGTCATGAAACCCATTGCACCGTGTGTAAAGAGGCAGGCAGTCGTTCCATTCTCCAGGACAACGATAATGACTGTCTGGACAAGACTCATTGGTGTTCATCTGAGTTGTGATGAACTCTGAAATTCCGTCGAAATTAACAAGCACCGGAGATGGGGAACGTCTCTCATGAAAACTTTTCCTTTCGAAATTAATGCAGCTCTTTTCGTCAGATTCATCCTGGCAATGGGACAGTTGATCACACACGTTGTCATATGACACACACTGGCCGTTGGTACAGGTGAAAACTGTGTTGATACAATGAGGATGCTGACAGAAAGATTCATCACTGGAATCCAGACAGTCAGCTGTGAAGTCACACACCAGGGAATACGACAGAGTGGTTGTGTCGTCAGTGCACGTGAACATGGAGAATGAAGTGAAGCGAAGATCTGTGCCATTCAACATAGATATGCCTGACGGCTGATCCGACGAATGGCAGGGAGATGTGTACTGTTGACGACACACTTCATCATCACTGAAACCACAAGAAAGAAACTTACGAGTCATGTGACTGTCACGGCACTCTGTCATGGAATGCTGTCCCTTTGGCAGTGAGAAATGTGTGCTTGAAAAAGAAACTCGGTTTTGATGATGGGATGTTTCTGTGGTCATGTTTAGCTTGACTTCACAGGACATCCCGTATCGATGTAATACTCTTTCATAGATGTCACATACGAATGATTCAGTGGACATGCTTGTAAAATGAAGGAAAACACACCCCACTTTCCCTCCATTTACATTATACCTTGAATATGAATGGTGAAAAACGCTTGTGTCTTCAGTGTAAAAACTATACCTGTACATGTTTGGCAGTGCCACATTGTTTGAATACAGCCCAATCATAAAATACCCATATCCACTCCAGTATCTCTTTGATGTGTTCCCAATGACAACATATGGGTCATAAAGGCACGAAGGAACTCCCAGCGTGCCACCAAACAAACTGCAAAATCCATCATCCCTTTTGACACCATCTGCTATGTTGCCATCGAATTTGCCAGGTCTCAGAAAAATTCTGTAACACTGGTCACACAAGGCCACCATCCCCTGACAGTCAGCACTGCTGAAGGGGCAGTGTTCTGTTTCATCCCGTCCATCTTCACACTCTGTCTCCCAGTTACAGTCCATGTGGTGCTGAAAGCTGGAATAGTGCTCCACTGAACAGTTCCAAAAGCCACTAGATAGCTTTGGAGGTGTTTTACTTTGAGGGAAAAAAGTAAAGAACAATTTGAAGCATTGTGACTCGGGTTCCATGTAGCAACCGTCATCATTTGAGACATGAACAGAGATGTACGCGTCGTTCAAATAGTATGTATGAGCAAAATTAAACTCCCAGTCATGTGACACCCAGCCAATAGAAGTTCGGTTTGTTTCTTCAAAAGGACCGACAGAATGGTGATGCAAAGACACATTCCCGTGGTACCAAGTGAGTTGTTTGTAGCTGATCATGAGGACATGTTTTTCTGGCACTGGTAAGACCCTCCTCCAAACGCTCGTTAAATTATCACTTCCATCTCCTGTCTTCGTGATGTAACCAGACACCTGTGAGGTCATCACAAGGGTCACACACACAGGTGCTTCAGTTCACAATGTGTTTGGAAGAAAAAGAAGAAAAAAGAAAAAGAAAGAAAAATATATTCTTTTAACTTACTTAAGAAACTAGCGATGGATGATTGAAATGTCCAATGATAAATAAACAAGTATGGCAGCAAGTACAAAAGAAGCAGATCATTGACAGATATTTTGCGCCACAGAATAATGATCAATGGTGATCATAGAAAACTGCACAATAATGATGATGATAATATGGATACTTATATAGCGCCTATCCTCGGTCGAAGACCAAGCTCTAAGCGCTTTATAAACACGGGGTCATTAACACAACAGACTGCCTATCTGGGTAGAGCCGACCAGCAGCTGCCACTGGGCGCTCATCATTCGTTTCCTGTGTCATTCAATCAGATTCTAGGCATGCACACATACACACTCAGAGAGACATATAACATTTTACGTGCATGACCGTTTTGTTTCTTTACCCTGCCATGTAGGCAACCATACAACGTTTTCGGGGGTGTGCATGTTGAGTATGTTTTTGTTTCCATAACCCACCTGACATGGTTTCAGTTTCAGTTTCAGTAGCTCAAGGAGGCGTCACTGCGTTCGGACAAATCCATATACGCTACACCACATCTGCCAAGCAGATGCCTGACCAGCAGCGTAACCCAACGCGCTTAGTCAGGCCTTGAGGAGAAAAAAAGAAGAAAAAAAAGGTGAATAAATAATAGATAAGCTTACATAAATAAATACATAAATAAATAATATTTATGATATAAAAAGGTAGTAGTAATGATATTTTTAAAAAAATTAAAAAATAAATAAATAAGACAACAATGATGATAAATAAGCAAATAAATGTAAAACATGAAGACACACATTCACACATACATCCACACATGCATAACAGATATGCACCAAACATGCAGTTTCACAGATATGAAAGCACAGTCAAATACATATAAACGTACATGAGCTCCAACACACACACACACACACACACACACACACAC
>NC_134876.1:96702585-96735085 GCF_041734735.1 Babylonia areolata | reverse complement strand
AAGATATATGTATAGTTGTTTTTTTGTGGTGGATGTGAATTTGGAAAAGACACTGCACAGGAGAAGAATTTTTTTTTTTTTTTTTTTTTTTGAGATTCTGCTTTGGTTGGAGGAGTGATGGTTTGATAGATGAATCTTGTTGTGGAGTGTGATTATAAACTGTTAATGATTAACCTGTGGAAATGTATTAAGATTTGATGAGGACTGAACATTAATATGTGGAGAATTATCTATGTTTTGTTTTGTTTGTGAAAAAGAAATTAGAGTTGGCAAACACTACCAACCTTGTAGTGGACTTAATTTTGTACCTGAAACTGAAAGAGTGTGTGTGGTGTGTGAGAGAGAAAACACGAACATAACACACGCTGACATTACATACAGATTATTACATTCCACGCCCCACACACACGTAACTATCTCCCACTGCTGTCAGTATTACAGTGACATAATCTCCTAATACGATATAGTGTTCTTTTAGGTGTTGAATTTTTTTCAAGCTAGGTTCATGCACGTGCAAATACATTCTGCATATTTGACTAGAACAAAACTGACACTGTCTTATAGTTAAAAAAAAGAAGACAATAATAAAATAAAATGTTTTTAATATGAAAAGATGGGTGCCGCGACAGTACCAGGTGGAATTTCCATGTCAAGATTCTCAAGTGTCGAGTATGTTGTTCCGGGTATGGCCTACACACACACAGACAGACAGACAGACAGACACACACACACACACACATATATATATATATATATATATATATATATATATGTATACATGTACATATATATATATATATATATATATATATATATATATATATATATATATATATGTGTGTGTGTGTGTGTGTGTGTGTGTGTGTGTTGTTGTTGTTGTTGTTGCTTGATCTATTACTGAATAATTGTGTGATTTTCACTTTCTTTATTTCAATATGATTTCTTTCTTTTATGTTTATTTATATTTAAAAAAAAACATGTTCATGTCTTTTTTGTTTTCTTTTTTCATTTGTTTCTTTGCATGAATCAGTCCACCTATCAGTAGCGGAATGTTTAGCTATTTCAACTGTTTTAAATACAGAGATTGATACATCAACTGCTGATAAAACTGCTTCTTTGATTGCAGGGACTTGGGAGTCGACATTTTCATTTTTCATTTTGTTCAAAGTTTTGAGAAGAGAGGATTAATTTTTCACTTTACCCCCCAATATGTCTTTTGCTGCATACATGTAATCATAGTTTGAGATGTTGTCTTTTGCTGCATGAAACATGTAATCATAGTTTGAGATGTTGTCTTTTGCTGCATGAAACATGTAATCATAGTTTGAGATGTTGTCTTTTGCTGCATGAAACATGTAATCATAGTTTGAGATGTTGTCTTTTGCAGCATGAAACATGTAATCATAGTTTGAGATGTTGTCTTTTGCATCGTTCGTTTATTTATTTATAGTCTGTTCATCTAAGATGATGATATTAGACTGAATTGTCTTTTGCAGCATAAAGCCTACTACTCTGTTTCCTTTCGACAGATCTATGATAAACGAGAGGTAATGATCTAGCTAATGGTCCTTTATACGTTTCCCAAAAGCAAGTTGGTATTGATGGAGTCTCCGGTTGGACCGACGGATGAGTAGGCAGGCAGGCTTATCGGTTGGTGTGTGTCCTCATATGGGAGAAGAGGCCGATTCTGGATGTGCAGCACTTCCCACAGGTGTTGCAAGGGAAAACGTCTCCAGAAGTTGAGCCCTGCTTCCTTCGCTCACGCTTCTCCTTAATGGCCAGCATTATCTTGTTTTCAAACGTCTTTATGCCACTAGAACACAGCATCTTCCAGTGAGAGCGGTCAAAGGCATCAGTTTGCCAGGAAGTGATGTCTATGTAACAGGCTTTGAGGTTTGTCTTCAAGGTGTCCTTGAAGTGCTTGCAGGGTCTTCCAAGTTCACGGTGGCCTTCCTTCAGCTGGCCATACAAAAGCATCTTCGGGATCCTGCTGTCTGTCATGTGGACAACGTGTCCTGTCCAGCGTAGCTGGCACTGGATCAGCAGGCTTTCGATGTTGGGCAGGCCGCTCCACTCTAGGACCTGGAGGTTGGAGACCCTGTCTTGCCACTTTATTCTGAGGATCTTTCGTAGGCATCTCTGGTGAAACTGCTCAAGTTGTTGAATGTGACGGCGATGCGTCGTCCATGTTTCACAGCAGTACAACAAGGTGGTCAGCACAACAGCTCTGTAGATTTTGACTTTGGTGCTGAGCCTGATGCCTTTGTTGTTCCACAGCCTGCTGTTGAGTCTGCCAAAGGCAGATCTGGCCTT
Organism: Babylonia areolata; assembly: GCF_041734735.1. Lineage (NCBI taxonomy): Eukaryota > Metazoa > Mollusca > Gastropoda > Neogastropoda > Buccinidae > Babylonia > Babylonia areolata. The sequence continues at coordinate 96,732,772 of NC_134876.1, read as the reverse complement.
GGCAATGCACAGCGTCACTTCTGCATCAAGGGCTCCATTGCTGCATAGGGTGCTGCCCAGGTAGCGAAACTTGTCGACTGACTCTATGTGTCATTGATCTTGATTGCAGGTGGGAGGAGGGGTGTTGGAGGAGAGGTTGCAAGAGGTTGAGAACCTGTCCATAATGAACTGCATGTCCTCATGTGTGTGTGCAGCAAGCTGTGCGCCTTTGTGGTCTGTCGTCTCTGTCTAAAAGGGTGCGAATATTCCAGGCACCCAGAGTCAGGGCATGACTCCTGGTTCTTTTCTTCTGTTGTTTTCGACTTCTAGTGTTGGATGTCCAAGTATGTGCGGTTGCGTACTAGGTACTAGGCGAGGCAGGATTTGTTTAGGGATCCTCTTCCCCATGTGGGGAGAGCAGTGCTCTCCCTAAAAAGGGCTGCTCTGACACTGTGGGAGGATACGGGCGCCGCTCTGCCCCAGTATATGGCGGACGACCACCACCCTTCAGTGCCTGTCCCCGTTACCACTTCTCCATCGCCGCAGGGCTTGGGAAAGCTGGGTGTTGAAGGGCTAGCTCGTCGTTCCAACATTAGCCTGGTTGCCTGACCAGCACAGGTGACATTTTTTAGTGAGGAGTTGTGCAGTCACTTCCACACTCTCTCGCCTACTGACGCTCACAGTCCTACAGGTGCAGATACTGCAATGTGTAGGATGGCCTCGGCAGGTGCAGGTTTTTTCTTTGGAGCTCCGTCTCCTAGGGGGACTTCCAGCCAAGGATAAGAGCCCCCCCTTGCCCTTTGGTCATCCTCTTCCGCCTTCACAGCCGTTGTGATAGGTTTCCTCCTCCGCCTGGTCCGTCGTTGGGAGACTTCGCGTGCGGCAGGTAGTACTGGGTTACATGGTACCAGTAGCAAGGGCTTTGCCCCTGACCTGACACACAAGTTAGTATTACCTCTGGTAATATCAAGGACAAGTCGACAGTGGAAGCTCTTTGTTTCGATATGTCTGATATCCTAGTGATACTACCATCGTTTGGAGGATAAATTGATATTGGATATATTATCCACCATACCTTTGACAAGTCAATTACTGGTAACTGTATCCGCTATCAATCACTTACCACCATGTTGGTCTTGGATGGTACCGTGTTTCCGTGTTTTGTTCATTTGGACCCATAGATAGATACACTGACATGACATTCAATATCAAGGAGTTATTACAATTAATCGTTACTACATATCTATATGACATGACATTCAGTATCAAGTAGTTACTACAATTAATCGTAACTACATATCTACGCACACACCGACATGGCATTCAATATCAAGGGGTTACTACATTCAATCGTGACTACATATCTACACACACATTGACATGCCATTCACTATCAAGGATTTAATACAATTCATCATAACTCTCTTGGACCCATAGAAAGATACACTGACATGACATTCAATATCAAGGAGTTATTACAATCAATCGTCACTATATATCTGCACACACACTGACATGACATTCAATATTAAGTAGTTACTGCAGTTAATCGTAACTGAATGTCTATATACACACTGACATGACATTCAATGTCAAGGAGTTATTACAATTAATCGTTACTACATACCAATACACACACTGACATGGCATTCAATATCAAGGAGCTACTACAATTAATCGTAACTAAATATCTTATATATACACTGACATGACATCCACTATTGAGTAGTTACTATAGTTAATCGTAACTACATAAATATGTCTCTCAGTAATGTTTGGCTCTGTGTGTGTGTGTGTGTGTGTGTGTGTGTGTGTGTGTGTTTTCAAATGGTCGCGGGCAAGTATTGAGTTCCGACCCTTCGTGTCAGCTCTGGTGTTTCAAGCTTTTGCTGCTGGTTTTGCCGCAGTGACCTGACTGAAGTGGACAACACGGGGAAGTGATGAATGGTAAGATAGAACGGCAAGGTGTAGGGAGAGGGGCGAAGGGGGAGGTAACCGGCGTTCTCACCCACTAATAGTTACGTTTGTCATTGTGTGTGTGTGCGTGCGTGCGTGCGTGCGTGTGTGCGTGCGTGCGTGTGTGTGTGTGTGTGTGTGTGTGTGTGTGTGTGTGTGTGTAGAAGTGTGTGTGTGTTTGCATGCGTGCGCGTGAGACTGAAGCCTCTACAGACTGACACAGGAAACGAATTATGAACACTTGAAAGCAGTTCTCAGTGGGTTTTTACTCAGGCAGGCAGCCTGTTGTTACAAATCACTCAGTGTCTGTAAAGTGCTTGGAGCTTGGTCCTGTGACCGAAGGTGGCGCTATATAAGTATCCACATCAATCAATCAAATTGATTGTTATCTAAACCTGTGCTGGATTGACTCTTTGCTCACTATTCCTTTTCTAACTGGCGTAGGTGTAAATGGTTCTGTGGTTGATTGCCAAGGTAAGCCTTTGTTCACATTTACGATCATTATCCCCGCAACATCTGTATTCAAGAGAGCGCTTGAAACATATCTTTTCAAACTGTACTATTTCTCACTGAAACTCTTCCTACAAATGCTTGCAGTGATCTTATCGCCCGATGTTCTCATTCTGTTGATTTGCATGCATTTGTGATGATTTTTGGATGGCTTTTTGTTGTTGTTGTTGTTGTTGTTTGTGATGTGTTTGGTGTTTATTTTCTACTATGGTGAATGTGATGTGCTGTGTTTTGCTGTGATTTGTGCCTGCGCGATTTGAGACTGTGATGGTGCATATTTTTTTTTATGTCACTTATTCTTACACATGTATATTTTAGCCAATGTCATGTGAGATTTTGTTGACTTTGTACATACGTTTACGTAACTTAGTCTTAAATTTGTATATTTTATTGTAAAGCACTGTGAACCCCATCTGAGATGGGGGTACTACGCTATATAAGTCTGCATTTTATTATCATTACTATTCTTATTATTATCATTACTATTATTATCATTATACTATTATCAGTATTATGTGGTGCATCATGTCAAACAAGAAGTGTGCCAGAGCATGGTAAAACATTTGTGTCAAAAAACATGAAACTACTGACGTCTTCTTTTCTCTCTGTCTCTGCTAACTTGGTCACAGATCAGAAAGTCCTGATCGATACCAAAACCAACGCTTCAACGCTCAGGGCCATATGTCCGGGTATAGACTATTTTGTTGATCAAAATAAAACTAATTACACGATCCTACAAGTCAATGCTTCAGACTGTGAGAAACACAAGAGTTACGACAGGCAGGACACAGGAGTGGTGTATGGTGTGTGTGATGACTCCACTACTTTCTGCAGAATGTCTATGAGAGCTTCTCGAGACGACCATATCCAGGTTCATTTCAAACTTTTATCATATTGGTGTAATGCCAGCTACTGGCAAACACATTTGACATTTCAAACTGGCAAATTTGAATTCAAATGTATGTATCATACGCTTGAGGAACAATTTTTTCAAATGTTTTCAAGTTATGTTCATATCGACCATAGCAACAACCCCTTAACTGACATAAACATCGATAAAATTAATCACCCTGCATTCATTACAGAATATGTGTCGAAATATTCTGGTTATATAACAGAACCAGTCACAGGAAACCATATATATGAGGACAACGTTATCAGCACAGAGGTGAAGGGACCACCTGAACACGTGATCATGATCAGTGTCCAACAGATACACTTCTACGCCTATAATTATGGCCCGGGACGAACTACAATTCAGTACCGTAAATCAAACTCAGCTCATCAATATATGCAGCCCTGGAATATCCACCAATTCCCATTAGCTGACGTATTTCTTACGTTGTATCTTCATATTCAGCTAGATCTCAACGGATATATCTCGTACCATATCAAGCTATATTTTTCTGTGCATTCTGAGAGTGCCCAGCCCCGCAAGCTGTCCAGTGGTTTATTCAATTGTTCTGTGTCGAGCTACTTTGAATTCCAGCATCACGTGAACTGCAACCAGGGGTCCCAGTGTGAAGATGGACGGGATGAAACAGAACACTGTCCCTTCAGCAGTCCGGACTGTCAGGGTCTGGTGGCTTCACGTAACAAATGTTTGAAGCTTGTTGTATCAGGCAACCGTCCCTCGCTGAATGGGTGGTACTTGAAGTGCAGACGTATAGGAGCAGAAATAGCTTCAATAAAAACAAGACAAGAACGCCAAGACACTTCACACATTTTAAACTTCTTTTTCGATTTTGATTTGTGTTTAGGCTATACTACTGGTTGGGACACTAAGTCCTATTTGTATAGCAAATTTCGTAAATGGTCTGATGGTACATTGATCTACAATGTGAACCATCCATACAATCCTTCGAAAATGATTATGTCTTCTATGTTTTGGCTTATAGCAATTCACTATCACACGGATTTTAGATTGGTCGACTGTTATGGTTCGTTATGTGAAATATACCCGTCATCAGTTAAGCATTTCCCTTCCCAAACTGTAACAGCTCACTTGCCTTCACCACGGTCTGTCTTCTCAAGCACACTCCAGGTTTTACTGGCTTGTCCAGACAAACAGATGTCACACGTATTTCCGTTTTCCAACCTCCAGAGTGAGTGTGGAAATACAGGGTACTCACAAACCCATAAGTTTTTGAATGCAAGTTCCCAACATAACTATCCAAGAGCTCCCACAACCTTGATGTCTGTAGATACATATGACATGTTTAGCTGTAATGATGATTTCACGAGAGTGCATTACACGTTTGTGTGTGACTTCAGACAAGACTGCCCAGACAACAGTGATGAGTCGTTCTGTGAGCGTTCTTCATGTGATGGATTCCTGTGTTCTAACGCCCAGTGCATACTGCACAGCCAACGCTGTAATGAATTCTCCGACTGTCTGGACGATTCTGATGAGGTTGGTTGTCCAACAGAAGAATCATTCTATAACCCAATCAAAGAAAATCTTAAGAGGCAACGATTTTACATCAACTTGGATGGTGCAGGCTACTTTACTCAGCAAGTCATGAAAGCTGAGGACTCTTGTCCTGACACTCATTATCAGTGCACAAGTGAGTGGCTCTACTGTCTCCCACTCTACACTCGATGCAATGGGTTTTCTGACTGTGTTTATGGAGAAGATGAACTAGCCTGTGAGAGAGTGGATTGTTCTTTCCACTATCAGTGCAGAGGTTCTACAGTTTGTGTTCATGAATACCATCTGTGTGATGGTTGGGGCCAGTGCCCTCAGCAGGATGATGAACTGATGTGTGACGTGAGCTGTCCTGAGGGTTGTCTGTGTCATGGATATTCTATCTGGTGCAGTCACTCGTTTCCTGTTGGCCTCTTTACTCCACTTCACTACGCAGATGCCACGGGATCAGGAATGACACTGACAGATTTTGCAAAAAGTCAGTCTCTTATTTATCTCAGTCTGTCACATTGTTCCCTGCATAATATTTCTCGTGTGAAGCTTATCAACTTGTTGTTCGTTAGTCTAACCAACAATTATTTGATTTTGATTAAAATTACCGTTTTTCTCGCGATACCTAATCTGAAAATGATATACTTAGAAAATAATCCTCTATGTGAAATAACCAGTTATTTGTTGAAGCCGATTCATTATTCACTGACACGACTTGACATGTCAAAAACACATCTTACAAGGCTAAACAGTGATATGTTTGTTTACCTACCCAGCGTAAAATATTTGAATCTGTCATTTTCTGCCATAAAAACAATCGGAGCTAGATGGTTTAAAAACATGCCTGAGCTGACTGAATTTGACGTACGATGGAATCCATTGATCAATTTTCCTTTCGATTTGTTTTCAAGATCATATCATTTGAAACATGTTTTCTCATCAGACTATAGGATATGCTGTGATAACATACTTCCTAAAAAATCAAGTGCACTCACTTGTGTAACAGCTCAAGTTACATTTCCCTCATGCCGAACATTGATTCCATCAGAGCTGCACACCTATTTCTTCTGGACAGTGTGTGCTGTTGCTGTTGTAGGCAATTTGATTTGCTGTCTGTCCTCGTTTCTTGTCACGGAATTGTTTGGAAGGAAGTTTCTGATGGCCATTGCCCATGTAAACATCGCTGATGCATGTATGGGAAGTCATGTTGGCATTATGTTAGTAGCAAATGAAGTATATCGTGGAGAATACATTCTTTTTGAAAGGACATGGAACAAAAGTATGGTTTGTAAGACGATTGGTTTTCTTTTCCTTCTGTCTAATGAGGTGTCAATTTTCACCATCTTCATTATCACTTTGTATCACACTATCGGTCTATATTTCCCTACTAAGTCACAGGGATTTGATAAGTATTCACTTGCTTTAAGTTGTGTGGTAATTTGGTTCAGTGGATGTTCCCTGTCTTTCATACCATTTCTTCCTGGACTGTCACACTGGGGCCTCTCTGGTCAGTCTGGTCTTTGTCGTCTGGCTTTATTTCAGGGTTACAGGTCTAACCCAGGATTGAAATGGTTCAATGTCATTGTAATAATTAATCTTATTGTAAGCATAATTATTCTTGGTGGTCAGTATTTCATCTTCAAACGTACACCTAGGTATAGAATTACAATGCATCACACAAAGAGGTCAGTGTATTCGTCAGTCCACCTGATGAGAAAAGTGGCTGTCATGGCTGCTGTTTGGTGGATTTCAATTGGCCTGGTCACGGTGATGTCAGCAGGTGGTATCACTGTATCAAACAAGATCCATGGAACCCTGGTTGTGTTCATGTCACCTCTCAGTGCTGCCCTCAACCCACTGTTTTACATGTGGACTGTAGTCACACAGCGACGAGGGAAAGCACAAGAAGAAAAAATGTTAAAATTGTTTACATCTCGACAGAGACTGTCCACAAAAAAACAAAGTTTTCAATGACGTGTAAACGTAAAATGATTATAAGTTATCATCAATATCAAATGGTTAATCATTCTGTGAAGTGACTCAGCAGTCGTGGTGTGTGGCCTGGCGACCTAACATCGATAGTTGCCTGCGGAATGCCGGCGCTGGGACTGCGACAGACGAACGCGGGTGTGGCCGTGTATGGGGGACTCGGAATGAGCGGCGTGGGAGTAATGCCACTGAAACTGTGCAGATGATGAAAAAACAAAAAAACAAAAAAACAACCCCCCCCCCCGCACCCCCCCCCCAAAAAAAACCCCTCGACTCCACCCAGTTGGAATCTATCCCCAGTAGATGTGAGGGTAATCCTGGGCTGGCTTGAAATGACCTTCAGAGGTCAGTTTGGTCAGGGTAGAATTGACCCCCTCCCAGTCTTAGCCGACACTAACGTCCACGAAGAAACGTCCCCTTTCCATCACTCTGCCACCTTGTGTGTGTGTGTGCGTACCTGAAATTTGATTGAATGACACAGGAAACTAATGATGAGCGCCAAATGGCAGCCGTCAGTCGGCTCTACCCAGGTAGGAAACCTTTTGTGAAATGACCCCGTGTTTGAAAAGCGCTTAGAGCTTGGTCTCCTACCGAGAATAGGCGCTATATAAGTATCCATATCAATCAATCAATCAACGAGCAGTAGCTTGGAAACGGGACGAGTCAGAATATGTTAGCCAAGAGCTATACCACTCCCCTCGTTTCTGCTTTATTGTGATGTGAAAGGCATTGGGGTGGCCAGTAGAAACAAACCTAGAGCTGCCACGCCCTCATTTTCCCCAATCATGTTAGTATTATTATCATGCGGGGTGCAGTACAAAGTGTCACCTGCACATCCACCCTGTTTCTGATCTCTTCCCTGCTCTTCCACACACCCCTACCCCCATCCCCACCCATATACCCTTGCTCCACCTAGACGGGCGCAATAGCCGAGTGGTTAAAGCGTTGGACTTTCAATATGAGAGTCCCGAGTTCGAATCTCAGTAATGGCGTCAGGTGGGTAAAGGGTGGAGATTTTTCCGACCTCCCAGGTCAACATATGTGCAGACCTGCTTGTGCCTGAAACCCCGTCCTGTGTATAGGCACGCAGAAGATCAAAAACGGACGTTAAAGATCCTGCAACCCATGTCAGCGATCGATGGGTTATGGAAGCATGAACACCCCAGAAAACAGAGCATGACTACCTACAAGGCGGGGTAAATAAACATAACGGTTATACACGTAAAATGTTACATGTCTGTCTGAGTGTGTATGTGTGTGTGTGCGTGCCTGAAATCTGATTGAATGATGCAGGAAACGAATGATAAGCACCCAGTGGCAGCCGTCAGTCGGCTCTACCCAGGTAGGCAGCCTGTTGTGCAAATGACCCCGTGTTTGTAAAGCGCTTAGTGTTTGGTCTCCTACCGAGGATAGGCGCTGTATAAGTATCCATGTCATCATCATCATCACCCAACTCCTCTGGTTTTGGTCCATGGGCTTGCCACAGTCTCTGTGTCGGGGGAGGTTCAGTGAACGGTATGCCGGTGCAGTGTGCTGATGTGATATATGGTTCATGGAGGAAGGTAGCAGGATGGCTCAGGTGCCTATCTACCAATATAATGTCCGTGAAGGTCTGGGTTTGATTTCCGCTTTCTCCGCCTCTCTTTCCCAATTTGGACTGGAAAACGAAACTGAGCGTCTTGTCATGAGACAAGTCTTCTGATGAGAGATGAATCGAGGTCCCGTGCTCAGCACGCACTTGGTGTTCAAGGATATATAAAAAAAAACCATGAAATTTAAAAAAGAGCCCACGACAACAAAAGGGTTGTCCTCTAGCCAAATTTTGTAGAAGGAATCCACTCTGAGAGGTGCACAATATAACCTATATGCATGCACTCAAGGCCTAAGTTCGTTGGGTCAGCCTGTGATCTCTAGTTGGAATCCACAGTCCGCGGTATGACAGTCTGTCGTGTCCGACAATGAACGTCAGAACAGCTAGCTGTGGATTCAACTACTGTCCCGACTATCTGGGCTGGAATTTGATAATTACGGAGTGTCTGTCCCAAGTTACATCTCCATTCTCTCGGCGAAGTCGGCGTTGGGGATGGTCCTATGAGAAGCTAGTGCAGTGTAATCTTGCTTCTTAATTTGATTTTAAGTCCATAGACCATCCGTTCAAAAACAGTGATTCGTAAATCGATTCAGAGAAAATCAGTTCACCATTTGTGTTTATTTTGGGGTACAAGCAACAAATTTGCTTACTGTTAACGCCTTTCCACTTCCATAGTCAGTGCATGCAACAGTCAGATCAACGCCGCAAGCTTTGCTGTGGATATTGAACCTGGTCGTTGTTGGCAGTATTGTCTGACGAGTTTTACTTCCGACAACAAAAGGACGGTTACTGTCGCACTCATTCTTGTGCAGTTACAAAAGGACCGTTACTGTTGTATTGAATCATGAGCAGTTACAAAAAGGACCGTTACTGTTGTACTGAATCATGAGCAGTTACAAAAAGGACCGTTACTGTTGCACTCATTCTTGTGCAGTTACAAAAGGACGGTTACTGCTGTACTGAATCATGTGCAGTTACAAAAGGACCGTTACTGTTGTACTCATTCTTGTGCAGTTACAAAAGGACGGTTACTGCTGTACTGAATCATGTGCAGTTACAAAAGGACGGTTACTGTTGTACTGAATCATGAGCAGTTACAAAAGGACCGTTACTGTTGTACTGAATCATGAGCAGTTACAAAAGGACCGTTACTGTTGCACTCATTCTTGTGCAGTTACAAAAGGACGGTTACTGCTGTACTGATTCATGTGCAGTTACAAAAGGACGGTTACTGCTGTACTGAATCATGTGCAGTTACAAAAGGACGGTTACTGCTGTACTGAATCATGAGCAGTTACAAAAGGACCGTTACTGTTGCACTCATTCTTGTGCAGTTACAAAAGGACGGTTACTGCTGTACTGATTCATGTGCAGTTACAAAAGGACGGTTACTGCTGTACTGAATCATGAGCAGTTACAAAAGGACCGTTACTGTTGCACTCATTCTTGTGCAGTTACAAAAGGACGGTTACTGTTGTACTGAATCATGAGCAGTTACAAAAGGACGGTTACTGTTGCACTCATTCTTGAGCAGTTACAAAAGGACGGTTACTGTTGCACTCATTCTTGAGCAGTTACAAAAGGAAAAGGGTGGTTACTATTGCACTGATTCCTGTGAAGTCACACAAGTGCCGTTGCTGTTGCACTGAATCATGAACAGCTACAAAAGGAAAAGGACCGTTACTGCTGTACTGACTCATGAACAGCTACAAAAGGAAAAGGACCGTTGCTGTTGCACTGAATCATGAACAGTTACAAAAGGAAAAGGACCGTTGCTGTTGCACTGAATCATGAACAGTTACAAAAGGAAAAGGACCGTTGCTGTTGCACTGAATCATGAACAGCTACAAAAGGAAAAGGACCGTTGCTGTTGCACTGAATCATGAACAGTTACAAAAGGAAAAGGACCGTTACTGCTGTACTGACTCATGAACAGCTACAAAAGGAAAAGGACCGTTACTGCTGTACTGACTCATGAACAGCTACAAAAGGAAAAGGACCGTTACTGCTGTACTGACTCATAAACAGCTACAAAAGGACCGTCATTGTTACACTGATTCATGAGCAGTTATAAAAGGGTGTACAGCCAATTGCTGATCTGAACAGGCGGTGTTAAATCAGTATCAGACACCTGTTGGGAATGTCGTGGCACCTCTCTCTCTCTCTCTCTCTCTCTCTCTCTCTGTGTTTTAATGCCCCCACTAGAATATCCTCAAACTGTGTATGTGACTCACACACTAGGCTTAGCATCACACAAAGCTCCAGGGACCACCCTTTCAAATACTGAGGGTGATTTGTAAATCCGTTCACAGAAAAAAGGTTTGTATTTATCTTAGGGGGGCGGTACAGCTACCTATTTGTACCCCGTGTTGTTGTTTTTTTAATCCTGGGTCTAATCTGGCAGGCCCAAATTAACCCGAGGGTCTATGTAGACTGGCCTTGAATGAACCCTGGAGGTAAACTTCCAACCGGTCAGAACTGACCCCATCCCCCCCTCCTCCCTCCAACGCCAAATTTTATCAAGTCCCCCTAATCTAAGCTAGCTTGAAGTAATCCTGGAGCGACATTTGACTCAGTGAGAATTGGCCGAGTGGTTAAAGCGTTGGACTTTCAATCTGAGGATCCATGGTTCGAATCTCGGACACACACACACACACACACACACACACACACACACGCACGCACAGATCTGCTCAGATTTTCCTTCCCGACAAGAAGCCCCGTTTAGCCTCGCTATGTTTCACACACACAGACGAAAAACTTTTGTGTTGTTGTTTTTTCGAGACCAGCTGGAGCGACCATGAGCGTTCTTCTAAATACATCATAGGAATAGCGCTATGCTCGTGCCTGACGCTGGAGCGATCAGTTGTAAACATTTGCGCCAGATTGGTTGGGTAAGACATGCAGAATGCTTTGTAATCTCTATTATTAATTTCAGAAAACATCGTTTGTGGTTGTTACATTTGAAATGTATGAGGACCACAGTCATTCAGTATGAATACGTAAGAGAGAGAGAGAGAGAGAGACTGTGTGTGTGTGTGTGTGTGTGTGTGTGTGTGTTCGTGTTTGTTGTGGTGTTGTGTTGTGTGGTGTGGTGTGTGTGTGTGTGTGTGTGTGTGTGTATGTGTGTGTTTGTGCGTATGCGTTGTGTGTGCATGCACACACGCACGTGCACACATGCATACATGTATACACGAAGAGTGAGGGGTGGTCATTGGTGAGGCTAACAAATGTCAAGAACGAGGGTGTCCGGTCTCCACATGTTTGTATTTTTGTTGTTGTTGTTTACCTATCTGTCATATCACTATTCATTTGTTCATGTATTCACGTATTTCTTTATTTTGTCTAATTATTTTATTCATTTTACGTCATGATTTCTGTTGGTGCATAACCCTATCCTGGTGCTTTCAATTGTTGAACGGATGTTGATAATCAAAATTGCCACAGTGCATAACTATTTCATTTAGACCATTCTTGTAGTAGTTTTGTAATCAGAATAAACTGACAACACATCTTGCCAGAAATCATTAGTGATCTTGTAAAGACATTTCTTTTTTTTTTTTTTTGCTCTACAGTTTAGTGTAAAGATATGATCTCCATTTGCTAGCTTTTCAAAGTACCATACCGAAATGAGCCTCCTTTGTTTCTGTGAATGCCATGTGTGAAGTTGTACAGTTTTCCCTCCACAGCAAATTAAGAATCATTCTGGAACTGAACCGTAATCATATTCACGTTGCCTTCTCTCCATCACATTTCTTTTGATCTTTTCAAACACTTTTCTCTTGCTAAGTTTTTCCCCACAAAAATCTAGATGAAATTGTGTTTATAATCACAACTGGGAGACCGATATATTTCATCTTAAAAAAACCCAACCAAAAACAGAGACAAATTAGCTCACTGAAAAAAAGTCTTTACCATTACTACTTTACCCTGCATAGTGAGGTCTCTCTTCTTCCAGTGAGTTATTGAGTTGTACAAATGATGAGCCACTGGTGCAATAGCCAAGTGGTTAAAGCGTTGGACTTTTAATCTGAGGGTCCCGGTTTCGAATCTCGGTGACGGCGCCTGGTGGGTGAAAGGTGGAGAACATGTGTGACAGGCTAGTGCCTGAACCGCCTTCGAGTGTATGCGCAAGCAGAAGATCAAATACGCACGTTAAACATCTTGTAATCCATGTCAGCGAACGGTGGGTATGCGTAAACAGAGCGGATCCGAAACTGATCGTAGATAGCGAGATGGAGTGTAGAGGTGAAGGCAGCCACAGAGATAGGAAGGGACAGATTTGTGAATACATTTATAACATAGAGTGCTGATCTTGTACTTTATTCTGTGTGAGACAGGTAGCCAGCGGAGATGTTGCAAAAGAGGAGTGATGTGCTCAGATCGTTCTAACGTTCTGATGTTTTAGCGTTCCTAACGGGATCCATTATTACTAAAGCCAGCACAACAGCATAGTGTCTTGTGGTAACAATCAACACGTCATTTCAACGTTTCCTAATGGGCCCCATTCATAATGTCCTGTAGTAACAATCAACACGTCATTTCAACGTTTCCTAATGGGCCCCATTCTTACTACAGGCAACACAATAACATAATGTCTTGTAGTAACAATCAACACGTCATTTCAACGTTTCCTAATGGGCCCCATTCTTACTACAGGCAACACAATAACATGTAGTAACAATCAACACGTCATTTCAACGTTTCCTAATGGGCCCCATTCTTACTACAGGCAACACAATAACATAATGTCTTGTAGTAACAATCAACACGTCATTTCAACGTTTCCTAATGGGCCCCATTCTTACTACAGGCAACACAATAACATAATGTCTTGTAGTAACAATCAACACGTCATTTCAACGTTTCCTAATGGGCCCCATTCTTACTACAGGCAACACAATAACATGTAGTAACAATCAACACGTCATTTCAACGTTTCCTAATGGGCCCCCATTCTTACTACAGGCAACACAATAACATAATGTCTTGTAGTAACAATCAACACGTCATTTCAACGTTTCCTAATGGGCCCATTCTTACTACAGGCAACACAATAACATGTAGTAACAATCTACACGTCATTTTCAACGTTTCCTAATAGGCCCCATTCTTACTACAGGCAACACAATAACATAATGTCTTGTAGTAACAATCAACACGTCATTTCAACGTTTCCTAATGGGCCCATTCTTACTACAGGCAACACAATAACATGTAGTAACAATCTACACGTCATTTTCACGTTTCCTAATAGGCCCCATTCTTACTACAGGCAACACAATAACATAATGTCTTGTAGTAACAATCAACACGTCATTTCAACGTTTCCTAATGGGCCCCATTCTTACTACAGGCAACACAATAACATGTAGTAACAATCAACACGTCATTTAATTTTGGTCTGCTTAACTGAAAGCCTGGTGTTTTCAGGTGTTGAAAGCAAAGATAAGGGAGTGTAAAGAAAGTAAGGTCTGATGCACACAGAGAGGGCAGGGGAGAGAGAGAGAGAGAGAGAGGCCAACGCGCCCAACTACACAGATAAAAGATCGTATGGGGAAGAAGAGAGGGGGTGTGGCGAGAGGAGAGATTACCATTTGGACATTTTGTTCCCTTTTTTTCGATTTCGTGTGCCTGTGTACAGATATTTTGAACTCCTGTTCGTTGTATTCTGTGTGTGTGTCCTTCAGGACTTGTCAACTTGAGTTGCACGTCATATCATTTCCTTGTTTTGCACGTGCTGGTTTATTCAGCTGAACTCAGGGTAGCAGCTGCTGAAAACTTTGACTTGTTTTTTTTGTAAGTCAGGTGGTAGAAAGCTCTCAAAATGTAGCATCCGTCTGGATGCTCAGTTTGTGGCGAATATTTATTGCCCGGTTGTGTGTGTGTGTGTGTGTGTGTGTGTGTGTGTGTGTGTTTTAAACTATAAAATGTTGATTGCTAGCTCATTTGTTGGTATACGTCGTTAAAGGATTATCATTTCTTTTCCACTTATTTAGATAAAGAATATGGTTTGTACATGAAATAAGCCGTTTTGCATTTTTGTGAATTTGGAGTAAAAAGCACGCTTATAATTCGTCAGTATTTTGGGGAGGTTCTGGAAAGTTCATTTCACAAAGTAGTAGCAGTCTTAGTAGTAGCAGTAGTAGATGTAGTAGTAGAAGTGGTAGTAGTAGCAGTAATTTATTTAGCTGCATGGGTTTTTCGTAGACTACTTATTTGGTCTGAGCCATATTTTTGGTTAAATACAACGATTAATGCAGCTCTTCAAATAATGTAATTCGTCTTCAAGTGGTTGTTTTAACGTTAGGACCAATGTCTAAAGTGGTTGTTTTAATGTTTAGACTAACGTCTCAAAGTAGTTGTTTTAATGTTTAGACTAACGTCTAAAAGTGGTTGTTCTAATGTTTAGAATAACGTCTTCAAGTGGTTGTTTTAATGTTTAGACTAACGTTTTCGACTAACGTCTTCAAGTGGTTGTTTTAATGTTTAGACTTGTTTCGTGAATATACTGTTTCAGCCATCTTGGCTTTCCAGGCCTGCCACTGTTGCTTTTGTTTTGTTTTTTCTGCATGAGTCTGCAGCCAAGATGGGTGCTGGTACTACAACCCGATTATTCCCTTTTGTCTCACCAATTGTTTCCCTTTACCCAGCCCAAATGCGTCCCCTGTCCCTTCCCCAGCATCACCCTCTCATCCGTCTTCTCAACGTCATCTTACCATCGGCTCTTCTAGCTACCATCGGCTCTTCTGCCAGTCCTGTAGCAGTGCTGCTCAACAGTGAAGGGTTGACAACCTCTGCTCCCTCGTCTTTAAGAACTACAGTTCAAAGAGGAGCAGCAGGAAAGTCTTCCATCATCGTCATCAACCCTCAGTTTCTTGTGTGTGTAACTTGTCCCTTCAGCTCTCCCGCCAGACCCTTGGTCAGTACCGCCCACCGTGTGCAGCCAGGGGTAGGTGGGTAAGGTCAGGGTTCTGTTCTGCCCCCACGCCCCACCCCCTCTCTTCACGTTCCAGCTTCAGAGGGAGGGCAGAAAGGACATCCATCATCAACTTTTATTGTGTTTTCACCAGCCAAGTGCATGTGTAAAACCGTGCGTATGTGTGACCAATATACATGATTGTTCAGCCCCTGTGTGTTTACTGGTTGAACAATACACAAAACATACGTCGTTTCGGTTTTTCATCTGTTTTTGCCGGCTTGCTTAATGGCATCGAAATAAATTCCTGATATTGATAAATTATGCCTGTCCAGATTGTACCCACTTCCGTATTCCCGCCACCCCCAGACCCCCAACCCTTCCTCGTGCGTTTGTATAAACCTGAGGCCAATGTACAATAAACCACTTATTTTGTTCTGTCTTGCCCTGCCTTCTCTCTCTCTCTATCTTTTCTATATCTCTATCTCTCCCTCTCTCTCTCTGGGTACTTATTGAGTATTGTGTAGTGCAGACCCTATTCATGGCGGGGACTGGATGTAAAAAAGAACACCAGTGCTTATCTGTTATCCTCGAAATAAAGAATCTTGTCCTCTCTCTCTCTCTCTCTCTCTCTCTCTCTCTCTCTCTCTCTCTCTCCTGTATGTAACCGGGTCTCTCTGATGAAGAAAGTCCTGACGGAAAATGGTTATGGTATAGTTTGACTCAGTCAAGAAGCTAAGTAGGCGATGAAGCACATTTTATTTCTGAATACAAAGAACGTTTGATCTGTTATGCACAAAACTGGCATGCTGGCATGGATGGAAATGATAAGTATGACTGGTTCCTCGAGGTAGAGAAATATCTGTTAATTATTACACATAAATGGCGTAGATACAACCTGGCTAGATTCCGAACTAGAACCCTTGACTTAAATGCAAACAGAAAATGGTTTGAAGCAAGCATTGATAACAGGTGTTCAATGTGCTTCAGATACCAGTGGATAGGAGTGTGGAATGAGGGATTAAAGTTTGCTTGATTTGGTTAGCAGCCAGATGGTCGTCTTTAAAGTTACAATGGATGAGGTGAAGTGCGTGATGACAAATGTATGTTGGTGTAAATGCGTGTGAACTATGAGAAGTTGGCGTCAGTGCGTGCAAGAGTGGATGAGCATATTTCTGTTTATTGTTGGTTGTTTGCTTTTGGATGCGTGTCTTTATATCAGCCAAACAATTTTTTGGCCGATGCTTATCGGCACTATGTATTGTAACCCCCTTGCCAAAAGGGTATATTTACCAATGGCAATAAAACCAGTGCCAGTGTCTCCTGTTGCCCCTGACAAGAACGAAGGCTGGAAGCAGTGTTCACATTTTCAGACACTGGCTGTGTTAATGACATGTTAATCTGTCGGTTTTTATTTATTTTTTTTATTTTTTTTTAAATTACAAGTCATTTCCACATTTTCATCCATATTGTGTATTGTGTAACTTAGTGCATGGATGAACACAACCATGTGGCTCGCAGTGGGCATAGATCACCAAAGTAAAAATTATATTTAAAAAATGTATATATTAATAAAATAAAAAAAAGAACCCTCATTTCAAAATTGAATTGCACGTTATTTCCAACAACAGTAATGATGATGATGACAATGATAATAATGCTAATAAATATGATTATGATGACAATAATAATAATGTTGATAATAATAAATATGATGGCAATGATGATAATGCTAATGATATCGCTAATGATAATAATGATGATGATGATGATGATGATAATGATAACGGCAATGATGATGATAGTGATGATGATGATAATGATGATGACGTGCATTAATTCAGCGCTTACCGTGCCGATCACGGTGCATGCTGCAATACATGCATGACACAGGAAATGGTTTACTTCCTCCCTCTGAGCAGTTACTGTCCGCGATCTATTCCACCAACAGGACACGATGTTATGGCTCTGCCGGGTCACCACACAGTGATGACAGTACACGTGGCTCTGTCGTGTCACCATACAGTGATGACAGTACACGTGGCTCTGTCATGTCACCACACAGTGATGACAGTACACGTGGCTCTGTCGTGTCACCATACAGTGATGACAGTACACATGGCTCTGTCATGTCACCACACAGCGATGACAGTACACGTGGCTCTGTGGTTTCACCACACAGTGATGACAGTACACGTGGCTCTGTGGTGTCACCACACAGTGATGACAGTACACATGGCTCTGTCATGTCACTACACAGTGATGACAGTACACGTGGCTCTGTCGTGTCACAACACAATGATGACAGTACACGTGGCTCTGTCGTGTCACCACACAATAACAGTACACATCGCTCTGTCATGTCACCACACAGTGATGACAGTACACGTGGCTCTGTCATGTCACCACACAATGATGACAGTACACATGGCTCTGTCATGTCACCACACAATGATGACAGTACACGTGGCTCTGTCGTGTCACCACACAGTAATGACAGTACACGTGGCTCTGTCGTGTCACCACACAGTGGTGACAGTACACGTGGCTCTGTCACGTCACCACACAGTGATGAAAGTACACATGGCTCTGTCATGTCACCATACAGTGATGACAGTACACGTGGCTCTGTCGTGTCACCACACAGTGATGACAGTACACGTGGCTCTGTCGTGTCACCACACAGTGATGACAGTACACATGGCTCTGTCATATTACCATACAGTGATGACAGTACACGTGGCTCTGTCGTGTCACCACACAGTGATGACAGTACACGTGGCTCTGTCATGTCACCACACAGTGATGACAGTACACGTGGCTCTGTCGTGTCACCATACAGTGATGACAGTACACGTGGCTCTGTCGTGTCACCGCACAGTGATGACAGTACACGTGGCTCTGTCGTGTCACCGCACAGTGATGACAGTACACGTGGCTCTGTGGTGTCACCGCACAGTGATGACAGTACACGTGGCTCTGTCATGTCACCACACAGTGATGACAGTACACGTGGCTCTGTCGTGTCACCATACAGTGATGACAGTACACATGGCTCTGTCATGTCACGACACAGTGATGACAGTACACGTGGCTCTGTTGTGTCACCACACAGTGATGACAGTACACATGGCTCTGTGGTGTCACCACACAGTGATGACAGTACACGTGGCTCTGTCGTGTCACCACACAGTGATGACAGTACACGTGGCTCTGTTGTGTCACCACACAGTGATGACAGTACACGTGGCTCTGTCGTGTCACCACACAGTGATGACAGTACACGTAGCTCTGTTGTGTCACCACACAGTGATGACAGTACACGTAGCTCTGTCGTGTCACCACACAGTGATGACAGTACACGTGGCTCTGTGGTGTCACCACACAGTGATGACAGTACACGTGGCTCTGTGGTGTCACCACACAGTGATGACAGTACACGTGGCTCTGTGGTGTCACCACACAATGATGACAGTACACGTGGCTCTGTGGTGTCACCACACAGTGATGACAGTACACGTGGCTCTGTGGTGTCACCACACAGTGATGACAGTACACATGGCTCTGTCGTGTCACCACACCATGATGACAGTACACGTGGCTCTGTGGTGTCACCACACAGTGATGACAGTACACATGGCTCTGTCATGTCACCACACAGTGATGACAGTACACGTGGCTCTGTTGTGTCACCACACAATGATGACAGTACACGTGGCTCTGTTGTGTCACCACACAGTGATGACAGTACACATGGCTCTGTCGTGTCACCACACAGTGATGACAGTACATGTGGCTCTGTGCGGGCCACTGGAGGGAGCAGGCATGTTGCTTGCAGAGCTGTACGTCCATACACAATGTTTGCACTTTTTCCCCCTCCATTGTCGGTGGACACAAAGCTGTGTGGTGAATGCCACGTTTTGTATGCAAGTGGAAGAGTGGAAGTGTGCGTTTATTGTTGTTGTTGTTGTTATTTTGGCGGGGATGGGGTACGGGGAAGGGAGGACGGATGCGTGCGGGTGTGCGTGTTCGTCTGTATGAGTACGTGTTTGCCAGTGTGCTGTCTCTCTCTCTCTTGACAATATTGCACATTTTGTCCTTTGGTACTTTTTCGATTTTTATTTTGGTACTTTTTCTATTTTTATTAGTATTTACCTTTCTTTTATCATTATTATTTTACACGTAAAAAAGGCCATATAGGCAAATGGATATTGATAACATTTTTAGTTAATCTGACTTGCCATTGTTTTGTTGTTGTTGTTGCTGTTGTTGTTTCTTTCTCCGTTTCTCTCCTCTATTCAGATTAGCTTTTTCTCCAAGGGGATTTTCTATCCGTGTATTGAAGTCTATTTTGAGTTCCTGCTTCGCAAAGTGGACAAGGTCTTTCTTGGCCTAAAAGGTAGGGGTTAAAGAAAACCTGACATTATGTAACCATTATAATCACATCAGTGTTGGTTGTTTGAAAGCAGCAGACCAAGATGGGAGACATACTGACGCCTCTGAAGCCGTGATGATGGTGAGATCAGCATCCGAAGACACCAACAGCAGTACTACCTTCTGGGCAGTCAGTCAGTGGATCAGTCCAACAGCACAGAAAGAAAGGTAGAGACAAGAGGCGTGGAAGGCTGCAGTGTGGCGAGTGTTGGAGTGTTTCAAGTTGGGCCTGGTGTCTACACGGCAGTGTCATCATCTGGGGAGCTGGAAAGGACCTTGATGGGATTATAGTCATTCAGGGTGATGATACGGATGTTGTTGGTGTGGCCCGGGCCGGTCCCCAGCCCAGTCATGATGATCAGATTGCGTTTCAACTCCAGCAGCTGTCTGGCGTGACCCACGGACACGGCAAAATTGATGCGGCGGTCTATCTCCTCGGCCCAGTTGCCCTTTGCGACCTCGTGACAGTGTTCACACTCCTGGTAGTGGATGGGGAAGATGCCGCGATGCAGGTGACACTGGCGGGCCACCCTGCCGTTGCGCGTGATGGCCAGGATGGGGCAGCGCGGGCGGTAGCAGGACACCAGGTGGGCCGACCTACCGCTAGAGGTCACCACGATAATGGCGGTGGCGTTGACGGCGAAGGACGCACTGACGGCGGCGATGGCGATGGCATGTTCGGCGTCTGTGAAGAGCGGCGTCTCCCGGCGTAGCTCATCGAAGAGTTTGGCATGGAAGACGGCGGCTTCGGCCTCTCTGCAGATGCTGTGCATGGCCGAGACGGTCTCCACGGGATACTTGCCCTTCGCTGTCTCCCCGGACAGCATCACGCAGTCAGCGCCGTCCAGCACTGCGTTGGCCACGTCATTGGACTCGGCGCGCGTGGCGCGGGGCTTGTAGGTCATGCTTTCCAACATTTGGGTGGCGCAGATGACGGGCTTACCGGCACGGTTACACTTGGCGATCATCATCTTCTGGGCAGTGAACACCTTCTCGGGGGGGATCTCGATGCCCATGTCACCCCGGGCAACCATGACCCCGTCAGTGGCCTCCAGAACGTCATCGAAGTTCTTGATGCCCTGGTGATTCTCCAGTTTGGCCATGATCTTGATGTGCTTACCCTTCTCTCCCAGGACTTTCCGCATCTCCCTGATACCGTCGCCGGAACGGATGAAGGAGGCAAACACAAAGTCCACCCCCATTTCTACACCCCACTCCAGATCTTTTCTGTCCTTCTCAGAGACTGCAGGTAAATCGACAGGTACTCCGGGAAGGTTGCAGCCCTTCTTGCTGCCAAGGACACCGCCGTTTTCAATGTCACACATCAGGAAGTCCGATCCCTTCTCTTTCACCACCACAGAGATGAGGCCGTCGTCGATGTAGATTCGTTTGCCGACATCCATCACCTTGATGATGTTACGGTAGTCCACCCACAGCACACTCTCCGAGCATTTCTCCTTGAAGCTGTCATCAATGGTGATTTTGATCATCTGCCCGGTGTTAAGGGTCACCTCCGCCGTGGGGCCTCCCACTAACAGACCAGTTCGGATTTCGGGTCCTTTGGTATCCAGGGCTATTCCGACACAGCATTCTTCTGGATAAGTAGCTACCGCTTCGCGAACATTATCCAGTGTGCCTTTGTGGAACTCATAGGTTCCGTGCGAGAAGTTCAAACGCGCTATGTTCATACCTGCTTTCATCAGTTTATGCAGCATGGGGACCTCACGGGTGGGAGGGCCGATGGTGCAAATGATGCCGGTCATACGCACACTGTACGGCTCTGAGTCGATGTCTAAAGCGCACATATGATCAAAATGGGTATGTGCTTGGGCCAGCTTCATTTGCTGTTCAGACATGGGTGGGCCCAAGACTTTTTCCGATCTCGCCAGCATCTGCGCCATTCTGATTTTCAGCCGTGAGGAGAGAAACGGAGAATAGTTTGCAACAGCTGTTGGGCGAAGCGGTAAAGCCGGGCAGATGGTTTCTGAATTCTGACGTAAAGAAAAAAAAGAGAGAAAAAATCACGTCACGATCGTGATGACTTCACGTCCGACTAAACGTCACTTTGCCTTACGTCATATGTCACTTCAAAAAAGTCTCATGACCTAAAAACACGAAACGTGGAGAGAGAGAGAGACAGACAGACAGACAGAGAGAACCATCCATGTATAGTTCGATATAGTTCGTGGACAGTTCTTTTCGAATTTTTATGCTTATAAAGTGCTTCCGTGGCTGTTGTCCTATGTCCGTATCTTTTTCAGATTTTTATTTTCTATTATTCTTTATTTGTATTGCTCTAATGTGGACTGTTTCCTTTCCTGTAAGAGAACGTCTCCCACATTGGGTCACCCCACCTATAATGGGTCACCCGGTACCCACATGTGCTCTGTTCTAAATAATAAACACTGTAGCTTTGGCACCAAATCGGCTGAACTGCCAAAAGACAAGACCATTTGCTAAAATAATAAGCAAAAATTATCTGTTGTTTACCGATTTGTTATCTGGAAGTGTAAGGAAGCATGTGTCTTCAACCCCCTGTTAGCTGTGTAATCGAACAGTAAAACATCCAGAAGACCTGCAGATCCCAGGAGGTGAAACGATCATTAAACATTCACACAGTTGGGACTGTTGCATGCAGACAGGAACATTCTTGCTGGTATGTTCTTAATGAATCTTAAAAGCTCCCAATACGACTTATTTCTTAGTGAAAAGATTCTTTACAGATTTATTAACCTGCATACATGGATCCTAACAAAGGAAACATATCATTTCTGTAGGCAGTTAGAAAGGCATAAGCCAATTTGACGATTATCGAATTTCAAATATTATAACATCA
Source organism: Babylonia areolata (assembly GCF_041734735.1). Lineage (NCBI taxonomy): Eukaryota > Metazoa > Mollusca > Gastropoda > Neogastropoda > Buccinidae > Babylonia > Babylonia areolata. Next base: position 96,710,139 of record NC_134876.1, on the reverse strand, counting down.
ATTTGTCTGCAAAACAGAACTGGTTTTAGCCAATAGAATTGTATGATCTATACATACAATAATAATAATAATTATTATAACAATAATAATAAATTTCCATTGCGCCTTTTATGAAACCCCCCCCCCCCCAAAAAACCAAACAAACAAAAAAACAAAAACAAACAAAAACAATGATACTCAAGCTACATCACATGATTAACATAGCAAACAAAATTTTCTGTATAAAAATCATACTTGTAAAACTTTTTTTTAATAACTATTCCATGCGAACAACGTACAGGAACTTCAACCAGATTGTGAACTAAACCATTCCATTATCAAAGACGCAATCATTATCCAAAGACACCCAAATACACACAGTCTGAAGAACACACACACACACACACACACACACACACACACACACATGCGTCAGATTGTTTGGGTCAAGGCTTCAATTTTTTTCTTTATCAGAGGGTTACTATAGCAGCTTAAACAGATGCAAGGAAAGGGGTGATTTTTTTTCTTCTGTTTCCAGTTTTGGCAAGTTGACGCTTAATCCAAGATTAGTGATAAATAAAAAATGCTGTTCAAGACCATTTACAAATAAAGAAAATAGTGCAGGTGAAAGATTTTTTCCTTGTCGTACACCATTAAAAAACTTCCGAAAAATGACTTTTTTTCTCAGTCTTGGAAAACGCACGATACGATTTTTGTTCTAGTTATACATATATAGGGCCTGTTGTTACGTGGGATATTTACCCGAAATGCCAGTTTTAATGACGTAAAATGCCTTGCCCTGGATGGAGTCAAATGCCTTTTCATAGGCAACAGGGGGTCAGTATAGCGCTGACTATTATTCAACATTATTCACATTATTCAACTCTATTATTTAACAGGGTTTTTTTTCTCTGTAATAGTCTCACACACACACACACACACACACACACACACACACACACACACACACACACACACACACACACACTATATATATATATATATATATATATATATATATATATATATATATGTGTGTGTGTGTGTGTGTGTGTGTGTGTGTGTGTGTGTATATATATATCTGAGTGTGTGTGTGTGTGTGTGTGTGTGTGTGTGTGTGTGTGTGTGTACGCACTCAAACGCACGGACACACGCACACACACATACACACGCACGCACGCACATCCATATGTTCATTATCGTTCACAGGACATTGCTTGATAATGATAATAACGGATACGTGTTGAGTGTTTTCCTCTCTGAAAGGGAGCTCAAAGCACTTTACAATAAACATCACACACACACACACACACACACACACACACACACGTGCGCGTGCGCGTGCGCACGCGCGCAATAACTTGCGGAAAAAAAGGAAGAAAAAGTATCTGACGCAAAAAAAAAAACATTTCTCAGTCACACACACACACACACACGCACGCACGTACGCACTCGAGGAGTCTGCATGGATTATAACTGAATGTCATTGGAAAGGGATGGAAGGTCGATGTATCGGCGTTTTCAAAAAGATGTGTTTTCAAACCAGTTTTAAATGATTGAACTGGGGAAGACTGGTGAAGATCGTGAGGTATGTCCCATACAGATGGAGCTGAATGAGAAAAGGAAGAATCACCGAAGGATTGGGTTTTAACACGGGGAGCGAGTAGCCGCCGTGAATCGGAAATGATCTGAGATGTCGTGGGGGTTTGTAGGATTCAATGATTTCTCTCAAATACTGAGGGGCAGCACATGAAATGGAGTTGAAGGTAAGAGTCGCGACTTTATACTGAATGCGGGCAGAAATTGGTAACCAGTGAAGAGAATGCAGGAGATGAGTGATATTGTCAGTCTTTATGGTTAAAAAAACCTAACCGTTCTGCTCCGTTTTGAACTTTCTGGAGTTTATGAATTGAGTACTGGGGACAGATCACACGGAGGTCAGAAGAAGCGCTTCAGAGATACTCTGAAAGTCTCTCTTAAAGCGTTTGATATCAACCCTGACTCCTGGGAGGAATCTGCAGTGGACCGTGACAAATGGCGCGCTGCTGTGTACAAAGGCGCCAAGTTGTGCGAGGCCAACAGAACTGCAGCAGCTGTTCAGAAGAGGCAGGCCAGAAAGTCACGGGCAAACAAGCTCCCTGACAATGATATGCCTGTCTTTGTCTGCCCCAACTGTCAGCGAACATTTCGTGCGCAGATTGGACTATTCAGCCATCTGCGCATTCACAGATAGATTCATGAGCATCCTCCCCCCCACCCCACCACCACCCTCCCCCCATCCCCCAGCTGGATGACAACGATGGTCATCATCGATCTCGATGAACACACCACCACCACCACTGGGGACAACCAATGGTGAGTGAGTTACAATAATCAAGTCTGGACAAGACAAGAGAGCACACCAGAGTTTGTGTTGCTTGAGTAGTAAGGAGATGCACTGAAGTGAGAGGTCGACCAATCCAGGTGGAATAAAATCCACAGCATATTTGTGTCCTTTTTTGACAATAATCAGTCAAAAATTCATTCAACCAGAGAGAGAGAGAGAGAGAGAGAGAGAGAGAATATACGAATACGAATACGAATATATTATTCAGATAAGGCCACAGCCCCTGTCTGAAGGTGGTATTGCAGAATCTAATACCAACAATATTTGTAATATGAGCATAAATTACAAACACAAGTAAACAAAAATAATATTACACGAAACGCGCGCGCGCGCGCGCACACACACGCACACACACACACACTGAGAGAGAGAGAGAGAGAGAGAGAGAGAGAGAGAGAGAGAGAGAGAGAGAGAGAGAGAAGAGATCAATGTAAAAAAGACCCAAGTCTTCGGGCAAGTCCTGTATTGAATCATAAACTGTTAGCAGGTGTTGGCGTAATAACAGTGAATTGATTTTACTTCCCTCTGGAACTTCAATCAATTATTTGTGTTTTTCTCTTGTGATTATAATGAACTTTATTTTCGTCATAATCGAATATTTTTTCCTCATTCTCCGTATTTACCTGTGTATCCTTAGGGCATGTATGCATGTCTGTATGTCTCTATGTATGTATGTAGGGGGGGGGGGACGTGCGTGTGTACGTGCGTGTGTTAGTATGTGTTTTTGTGCCTGTGTGTGTATGTGCGTGCTTATGCATACATGTGTATTTGTGTGCATGAATGCTTCGAAAAAAAAGTCTCAAACATCACAAAGGATTGAGAAAACGCAAGTACGCGAGCGGGTGAGAAGGTGAGACAGAGACAGAGACAGAGAGAGACAGAAACAGAGACAGAGAACAGACATAGTCTGAGGTAGAGAGAAAGTCAAAGAGAGACAGAGATAGAAACAGATAGATGCGCACAAGGACACATAGACAAGAGATACAGAGACAGAAACAGAGAGATATGGGGACGGTTTGTCCCTGATATCGCCATTCGGATGAACTGTGGAGAACACGCTGGCACGTGCTGTGATAATTTACACAGAGAAGATGAAGCGCAGTTCCCTCATAGTACCCCGAATAGTTGAAGCGGGTGGCACACATTTGTTGTGGACTCAGAAACTGCATTAACCCGATTTCCGCCCGGACCCTCCTGGGGTGAAAGCTTCACGTGTTGGCCCTCACACTGCTCATTCTGTGTCGGGATACCTAACACACAGCGGAAGGATTCTCACAGTGAGAGGGTCGGCGAGCGCAGGGATCGATTCTCTTGTCAGGGGTCTACTTTTTGGTGTGTGAGTAGCTGGGCTTTTACTTGATATGGTGTTCGGAAAGCGGCTGGGTGAGTGAGCGTTGCGGGGGTCTGTCTGTGTTGTGAATTCATGGATATTTCTCTTGAATTCTGTTTATCTGCCTGTCTGTTTGACAGTTTGTCTAACTGTCTCACTTGTCTCTTTCTGTACCTCTGCCTGTCTGTCTGACAGTTTGTCTGTCTGTCTGTCTGTCTCTATCTGACAGTTTGTCTGTCTGTCTGTCTGTCTCTATCTGACAGTTTGTCTGTCTGTCTGTCTCGCTTGTCTCTTTCTGTATCTCTGTCTTTGTCTGTCTCTCCGCCTCTCTCTCTCTCTCTCTCTTTCTCTCTCTCTTTCTGTCTGTCTGTCTCTCTCCCTCTTTATCTCTCAATCTCCCTCTGTCTTCCTCTCTCTCTACTTCCGCCCCCCTCTCTCTCTTTCTTTCCCTCTCTCCTTCGCTCTCTCTCAATCTCTGTCTGTTTTTCTCTCTCTCTACTTCCGCCCCCTCTATCTCTCTTTCTCTCTCTCCTCTCTCTCATCCTCTACAAACCATTAATTTTGTAAGGTCGTCGTCACTCAGCATGGTTCAAATGGATGCTGCACAAAAAAACTTTCAGATTTGAAATCGGTAATTCCCGCTAAAGGCACAACAGGTCGGATATGGAAATGGCTGCAGCGTGATTGGGAAACAGCTCAAAGGAGGATGGAATTCAAAAGCGACTTTAAAGAACGATGAAAGACAAACGCACATGCTGGGCAAACGTACCTTTCTCTGAACCTAACAGGCTACACAAAAACTAATATTTTGTAACATACTTTGTGTTAATAATCATCTATCTGTCAGTCTGTTTCAACTGGTTTGAAGAATCAGTCAAGCAATGTATGTCAGTATCTATATGTGTATCTATGTATGTTTTCTATCTATCTATCTATCCATCTATCTATCTATCATTTCCTTCTAACTGATTTGAAGAAATCAAAACTGTCTGTTTGTCTATACATCTTTCATTTTAAATCGGCCTTGAGAAACCAACACGTTTGCATCATGTGGTTGAAGTGGACATCCTGCATGTTTGTGTGGCACACTTTTGATTTACAGGTCAGTTCAAATCCAATACGTGTAAGCTGACCACTTTGGCTGTTCTCCTTTCCATTGATAATCAACATTCCTTCTCTGATATTTCAGCCATATGATAATAATCATTCTCCATCTGTGATTCCTTATCCCTTACTTTTATGATTTGTGCGTCATCCCATACGCTGTGGGGTATTAATTCGTCCCAGAGTGTATAATTTAGAATTCCTTTATCGTCATTATGTTGGTGCAGTATGTGTTTTAAAGAAAAGAGTTGTGCAGACCATCTGTTTGCGACCATTTCAAACGTTTTCCAATCATCTCATTTTGTTTTTTAATCCATATTTTCTGCGAAATTTTTTTCCGTCTTTTACTGAGATCTTTGCTTTGGGATGTATGGTGCTCGGGGGTCTGAAGGAACTGGGCCATTGGCTGTGCTAAGGTATGCTCCACGCGCTTCTTGTTCTAACAGTTCGTTCCGTTCAATCATGGGAACGACGTGAAAATAAAGTTCGTTCCATTCAATGATGGGAAAGACGTGAAAATAAAGTTCGTTCCATTCAATGATGGGAAAGACGTGAAAATAAAGTTCGTTCCATTCAATGATGGGAACGATGTGAACATAAAGTTCGTTCCATTCAATGATGGGAAAGACGTGAAAATAAAGTTCGTTCCATTCAATGATGGGAAAGACGTGAAAATAAAGTTCGTTCCATTCAATGATGGGAACGATGTGAACATAAAGTTCGTTCCATTCAATGATGGGAACGATGTGAACATAAAGTTCGTTCCATTCAATCATGGGAAAGACGTGAAAATAAAGTTCATTCTATTCAATAATGGGAACGATATCAAAATAAAGTTCGTTCCATTCAATCATGGGAAAGACGTGAAAATAAAGTTTGTTCCATTCAATCATGGGAACGACATCAAAACGAAGTTCGTTCCATTCAATCATGGGAAAGACGTGAAAATAAAGTTCGTTCCATTCAATCATGGGAATGACATCAAAACGAAGTTCGTTCCATTCAATCATGGGAAAGACGTGAAAATAAACAGCTTTCGGTGTCTGGCAGCCACACTAACAAACGGTTCGCAAATCACGAAACAAAAACGAATAAAAAACAACAAATACATGAATCAGCCTATAATAAATAGAAAAGTAAATGATGCATGGTTAAATAACCATTGCACGTGTTGGTCTGTGCATAATTTTGCTTCCTAAACCAGCCCAGAGCATTGTAACAAGATACTTGATAAAGAAGGCACATTCTCTCTCTCTCTCTGTGTCTCTGTCTGTCTGTCTGTCTCTCTCTCTCTCTGTCACACACACACACAAACAAACACACACACACACGCACGCACGCGCACACACACACACGCACGCACACACACACACACACACACACACACACACACACACACACATTGCGGATTGTCAGTGACCGAGAGGCATAGTTGGAAATAGAGGAAGAGACAGGAGTTCCTCACTTGGAAACAGTATTGTCACCAATCACAGGACGTGCACAATATAGCACTGCATAGCGATGCAGAAACATGCTCAATATTCCATGTGAGATACAAAACATGAGTCGCAGTTAGCGCTGTGCTCACGCGCAGCTATGATGATCACACTATCGGACAAAGCGTGTGAGAGAGACTGTAAAATAAACGTGTGTATGTGCATGGGTGTTTAGTCTTCAAATGTGTGTAGATATACTAAAAGTTGTGTTCACTTGCTTACAAATAAGGGTACTGTTTTGGCACATGAGTCAATCTGTTCCATATGATTAATGGTTGACGTTGTTGAACTTTTTATACAAGTATTCGTTTGCATTTGAAAGAATAACACCTGCTTTGCAAGGGGCAAAAACAGGCACTGCTTGTTTTGTCTTGTCCATGGGGCCATTGAAGGGAGATAAACTGGAACCTCATCAAGCTGTGCCCAGTCCCATAGGGAGAGGTCAGCATGTTCGGCAAGATTCTGAAAATCGCATCATTTGCACATTTACCGCCCGACATCCTTGGCCTATGTTCTCGCGTGTTTCTCTTCAGGGTCTCTTGATCTCTTGGGGAGAGTGTGTGTGTGTGTGTGTGGGGGGGGGGGAGGGGGGAATTTGGGGGGGGCGGGGGGGGGTACGAGATCGATGGGGCCTCTTTAGCATGCTGCAGAAGGATCTCTGAAGTGTAGGAGGCATAAACGAGTTAAAATGCTATAAACTGTTGTTGTTTTTTTGTTGTTGTTGTTTCTTTTAATATAATTATTTTGTAATGCCATAATTAAATGCAGTTTCTTCTCGGTTAGTTCAGTCTGAGCAAGATGGGCTCTTGAAACTTGCAAAATCTTTGGGGGTCAGTCATTGTATGTGATGATAGTAATCATGGGTACTATCTATCAATCAATCTATCTATCTATCTATCTTATACTTTGCAGTCTCTGTGTGTGTCTATGTGTGTACGTGTTTTGCATGCGTGCTTTTAGTCTTACAGGATATGACAGACGTCGTCCTATATACACATCCGAACAGTACAGACACTGCTAACACAACAGCTGTACAGACACTGCTAACACAACAGCTGGACAGACACTGCTAACACAACAGCTGTACAGACACTGCTAACACAACAGCTGTGCAGGCACTACTAACACAACAGCTGGACAGCAGCAGTGCTGGGACTCATCTGGTGTGTGGCCACAAGGCAGCTTAACAGTGACAGCTGCCTGTGAACTCCTGGCCCTGAGACCAGCACTCAACGAAGTTTGGCGAAAGGGTTCATGAA
>NC_134876.1:96672585-96697585 GCF_041734735.1 Babylonia areolata | reverse complement strand
AACGTGAGAGATTACCAGGTAAGAGTGATGATCATAATGACAACAATAACAGCAACGTGAGAGATTACCAGGTAAGAGTGATGATCATAATGACAACAATAACAGCAACGTCAGAGATTATCAGGTAAGAGTGATGATCATAATGACAACAATAACAGCAACGTCAGAGATTACCAGGTAACAATGATGACTACAATGACAACAATAACAGCAACGTGGGACATTACCAGGTAACAATGATGACTACAATGACAACAATAACAGCAACGTGAGAGATTACCAGGTAAGAGTGATGATCATAATAACAACAATAACAGGAACGTCAGAGATTATCAGGTAAGAGTGATGATCACAATGACAACAATAACAGCAACGTCAGAGATTATCAGGTAAGAGTGATGATCATAATGACAACAATAACAGCAACGTGAGAGATTACCAGGTAAGAGTGATGATCACAATGACAACAATAACAGCAACGTGACAGATTATCAGGTAAGAGTGATGATCACAATGACAACAATAACAGCAACGTCAGATATTACCAGGTAAGAGTGATGATCACAATGACAACAATAACAGCAACGTCAGATATTATCAGGTAAGAGTGATGATCACAATGACAACAATAACAGCAACGTCAGAGTTTGCCAGGTAAGAGTGATGATCATAATGACAATAACAGCAACGTCAGAGATTACCAGGTAAGAGTGATGATCACAATGACAACAATAACAGCAACGTCAGAGTTTGCCAGGTAAGAGTGATGATCATAATGACAACAATAACAGCAACGTCAGAGATTATCAGGTAAGAGTGGTGATCATAATGACAACAATAACAGCAACGTCAGAGATTATCAGGTAAGAGTGATGATCATAATGACAACAATAACAGCAACGTCAGAGATTACCAGGTAAGAGTGATGATCACAATGACAACAATAACAGCAACGTGAGAGATTACCAGGTAAGAGTGATGATCACAATGACAACAATAACAGCAACGTGAGAGATTACCAGGTAAGAGTGATGATCACAATGACAACAATAACAGCAACGTGAGAGATTACCAGGTAAGAGTGATGATCATAATGACAACAATAACAGCAACGTCAGAGATTATCAGGTAAGAGTGATGATCACAATGACAACAATAACAGCAACGTCAGATATTACCAGGTAAGAGTGATGATCATAATGACAACAATAACAGCAACGTGACAGATTACCAGGTAAGAGTGATGATCACAATGACAACAATAACAGCAACGTGAGAGATTATCAGGTAAGAGTGATGATCATAATGACAACAATAACAGCAACGTCAGATATTACCAGGTAAGAGTGATGATCATAATGACAACAATAACAGCAACGTGACAGATTACCAGGTAAGAGTGATGATCACAATGACAACAATAACAGCAACGTCAGAGATTACCAGGTAAGAGTGATGATCACAATGACAACAATAACAGCAACGTCAGAGATTACCAGGTAAGAGTGATGATCATAATGACAACAATAACAGCAACGTCAGAGATTACCAGGTAAGAGTGATGATCACAATGACAACAATAACAGCAACGTCAGAGATTATCAGGTAAGAGTGATGATCACAATGACAACAATAACAGCAACGTCAGAGATTACCAGGTAAGAGTGATGATCATAATGACAACAATAACAGCAACGTCAGAGATTACCAGGTAAGAGTGATGATCACAATGACAACAATAACAGCAACGTGACAGATTACCAGGTAAGAGTGATGATCATAATGACAACAATAACAGCAACGTCAGAGATTACCAGGTAAGAGTGATGATCACAATGACAACAATAACAGCAACGTCAGAGTTTGCCAGGTAAGAGTGATGATCATAATGACAACAATAACAGCAACGTCAGAGATTATCAGGTAAGAGTGATGATCATAATGACAACAATAACAGCAACGTCAGAGATTATCAGGTAAGAGTGATGATCATAATGACAACAATAACAGCAACGTGAGATATTATCAGGTAAGAGTGATGATCAAATGACAACAATAACAGCAACGTCAGAGATTACCAGGTAAGAGTGATGATCATAATGACAACAATAACAGCAACGCGAGATATTATCAGGTAAGAGTGATGATCACAATGACAACAATAACAGCAACGTCAGAGATTACCAGGTAAGAGTGATGATCACAATGACAACAATAACAGCAACGTCAGAGATTACCAGGTAAGAGTGATGATCACAATGACAACAATAACAGCAACGTCAGAGATTACCAGGTAAGAGTGATGATCACAATGACAACAATAACAGCAACGTGGGACATTACCAGGTAACAATGATGACTGCAATGACAACAATAACAGCAACGTGAGAGATTACCAGGTAACAATGATGACTACAATGACAACAATAACAGCAACGTGGGACATTACCAGGTAACAATGATGACTACAATGACAACAATAACAGCAACGTGAGAGATTATCAGGTAAGAGTGATGATCATAATGACAACAATAACAGCAACGTCAGAGATTACCAGGTAAGAGTGATGATCATAATGACAACAATAACAGCAACGTCAGAGATTATCAGGTAAGAGTGATGATCATAATGACAACAATAACAGCAACGTGACAGATTATCAGGTAAGAGTGATGATCATAATGACAACAATAACAGCAACGTCAGATATTATCAGGTAAGAGTGATGATCATACTGATGACAATAACAGCAGCAACATAAATATCAAAGTAGCAGCGGCGACGGCGACGACGACGGCGATGACGACGATGATGTAGATGGTGGTGGTGGTGGTGGTGGCAGTGATAGCGACAAAGAATATTTAAAAAATCGTTGTCAAAAAACATTAGTGCAGACACCCCCTCCCCCACCACAAACACATAGACACACATACACAGACACACAGAGTCAAACAGACTCCGACACCCAAATACAGACACACAAACACACACGCACACACACACACACACACACACACACACACACACACACACACACACACACACACACACACACACACACACACACAAGAGAGAGAGAGAATAAATTGAATAATTTTATTATCTGAGGGTAATAGAGTAAGCAAAATAATGCTTTTTTTCATCCAGCCCTCGAAGGGGAAACAGTAACATAAACAAAGGGGAGAGAGAGAGAGAGAGAGAGAGAGAGAGAGAGAGAGAGAGAGAGAGAGAGAGAGAGAGAGAGAGAGAGAGGACAAGACACCATTCTTTATTTCGAGGATAATAGATAAACACACACACACACACACACACACACACACACACACACACACACACACACACACACACACACACACACACACACATGGTATACAGACACAAGCATGGTGTTAGTAAAATGCATGGGAAAAAAAATGAACAAAATGAAAGAAACAAACACACACACAACACACACCGCACCACAGACCAGAGTGGGGGATCGAGGGTGAGGGAGGTTCTTAGTCAACCATACACATTTGACAATGCACATTTGACAAACAGTATCATCAAAATGAACGATTTACATAACACATTATGGCATAAGGTGGGAAAGGCAATGTTTTTATTAAAGGTGGTTGGGCAATGGTGTTTGATTGTTTCTGGGAGTGAGTTCCATAGGGTGGCGCCAGAGTAAACCAGAACAAGTCAAGTCTTGGAATTGGGATATGGACGGGGGAGGGGGGTGGGGGAGAGAGAGAGAGAGAGAGAAGTCTGAAGTCTGAAGTCTGAAGTCTGAAGTCTGAATGGTTTATTGTTTAGGCCTTTCTGCCCGTGACAACAGGGGTAGGGGTGGGGGGGGGGGGGCTTCCGTGTTAACATCCATTATAAAGAACAGCGCCAATATATGTAAAGCAAACAAAGGGTAGAAAAGAGAGAAAGGACAGAGTAAGACAGAGAGAGAGAGAGAGGGAGAGAGGGACAGAAAGAAGAAGAAAAAGACAAAAGATAGATGGGCTGATTGGTGTGTAATCATGCGTCATTAACCAAAGATAGACTTGTTTCTATGGGTGAAGGCTTTGGACAAGAACAGAGAGAGTGGAATGCATGTCTTCACATCTGCAAACAACAGTGACAATTTAAATGCATTGGGGCGCACATGATACTTCTTCGGTATATACTGTTCTCTGAGATTTTTGTATTCTGGGCATGTCAAAATAAAATGGAGTTCGGTTTCTTGTTCATCTTTACAGAATAAGCAACACATATTTTCACGCTTTTTTGAATATCTCAATCTATGCGGTTTCAATGGAGATACACCAAGTCTGACTCTTGTGAGAACTTTTCTTAAAACAGGGTTCTTGATTATGTTTAGATATTGCGGGGCGTTGTGTAGTTGTCTGAATGTAGAATATAAGGTAAATCTATCATGTGATGTTACACTGCTTTCCAAATCTTGCAGATGGCAATCAAATAATCTCTGTTTAAAAGCACACAAGAAACTGTTTATATTTTCCACACCCTGGTTTTCCCACACATAGCCAAATCCATATCTATATAATGTAAAACAAATTCGTGATGCCCAGTTGTATTTATCCCTACAATGGAGACCATACAACATTCTATATGCTTTAAATGGAATGCGAGTTTCATGCATCCTAGTAACATTTAACCAATATCTAATACAATTAGTGTAGGTCTGGATATATAAAGGATATCTACCCGTTTCACAGTAAATTAAAGTGCTTGGTGTTTTCACACTGATATTTAGCAGACGTTTGATAGCGAATAAGTGTACTCTTTCAATGACAGTATGGTCTGCCATTAATCCCCAGACTTCTGACCCATAGGTTAACATTGGTTGAATTTGACAATCAAATAATTTGAAGAAGATTTTCGGACAATTTTCCCCTAACGTCCACAAGAATTTAAGGATTCCATACACACCCTTTTTTGCTTTCAAGTGCATATGAAAATGTCAAACCAGTGGAAAAAACTACGCCTAAATATTTGTAAGTGTTCACAACTTCCAGTTTTTCGCAATTATAGAACCATTTCTCTCTTGATGCAATATGTCCCCCTTTCCTAAATACTACAATTTTCGACTTTTCAACGTTTACTGTAAGGTTCAGAGTCTCGGCAGTATTACTAAGTACATTTAACTGACACTGAAGACCTACTACTGTATCAGAAAACAGAATAACATCATCTGCAAAAAGAAGAATGAGGATTTGAATAATATCAGGAGAAAGTGTTATACCATGTCTACCTTGTTGCATGACTTCATCAGCTAGTTCATTTATTAGGAACAAAAATAAAATTGGACTGCAATTGTCACCTTGCTTTAAGCCTCTCGGGCACAGAAACGGTTCAGTCATATCGTTATTCACTCGCACTCTCGCTTTCACAACCGCATACATACTCTTTATCGCTCTGTACATTTTCCCATGAATACCGTTTTTTCGTAACACTAGCCAGAGATGATTCCTATCAACGAAATCAAATGCCTTTTTGAAATCAATAAAGGCGGCATATAATTTAGAATGGCTCGACAGTTGCTTTTGTACTAAGGCAAGTAATGTAAAAATGTGGTCAACAGTACTGTAACCTTTTCGAAACCCCGCTTGTGACTCATTCAATACAGAATTTTCTTCAACCCATGCAGTTAGGCGCTTGTTTAGAATGAAAGTATATAATTTACCAGATACGTTAAGCAAAGATATCCCTCTGTAATTGTCCGGATAATTAGTATCACCTTTCTTATGTAGTGGGTGTATAACTGCTTCAGACCAAGTCATTGGGAATGTTCCAGAGTCGAATAATTTATTGAATAATTGTGTAAAAAATGTTACTACAATTGGTGAACCATACTTATAAAATTCGCCACTAATCCCATCAGGACCGGCAGCTTTTCCTAATTTCAGAGCTTTTATTGCTCCAATAACTTCTGTTTCGGTTATGGTGGCATCTAAAATACTGTTATACATGCTAGAACTTTGCAAAGTTTCGTCAAAATCAGCTTCGTTTGTTGTGTTTTCGACATTAATCACTATATCATCCTCCAATACGTCACATCCAAATACTGACTTAAAATGTCTAAACCATTCATCGCTTGAAATACGACTAGGTAGTGTTCTACTATATGTTGCAGATTTGATCGTACCCCAGAACTTTTTCTGATCTTTTCCACAACTCTCTAGAATTTCTAGAATGTGCTTTTTATAATCTGAGCTTTTCTTTTTCAGGAGCTTTTTATACTCTCTTCGTTCAATTGTATATACTGTTCTAAGTAAATCATTTTCATCTTTATTTTCAACTTTACAAGCTGCATGTTTCTTTAAAGCCTGGCGTACCTTTGCCCTGGTTTTTCTACATTCTTCGTCAAACCACGGACTGTTCTTTACCATACCAGTTTTAAAGTTTCTTTTCATGCACTTACCAGCAAGAAAAATACCTTTATTAAATGTTATTAAAGCTGCCTCAATGTCAGAATCAATTAAATTGGTGGCTGTGTTGAAGAAATCTAAAACTTCAGGGGATGCAAGTGCATCAGTATATTCGTCAGTTTTATCTTGGTTCCAGATGTATTTTTGGATTACAGTTTTTCCTAATGTATTTATATGTTGTGCTTGTATCTGATTGATTTTGAGAAACATTTCTACAGGCATGTGTTTTGATTCTATCTTATGGATTACTTGTAGTCTTAATGCACTTTCAATGAAACATTTAGATACCAAAAAATAGTCAATAACGCTAGCCCCATTATGCGCAATGTAAGTAAATTCACCAGACTCATCCCCTGGCAAAAAGCCATTCAAAATTAATAACGAGAACTGTTCACAAACATTCAAAAGATAACGTCCAAAACCATTAACAACACTGTCTTTCGAGTGACGTAAGTACTCCTCTGGTTCTTCGTCGTCCATCATCAAAGTGTCCGGCAGCAAGGCGTCTCTGCTATTTCTGGTTCCTGTCCTCGCATTCAGATCACCAAATACAATTATTGGGACCTCTCCGTGTTCCTCAAATATATATCTAAAATACAGTGCTCTAACATGTAAACCCCATTATCAATTTCTGATTCCGAATAATAAATGCTGTCTGACGGAGGTAAATGGTGGTGGTGGTGTGTCCATCGAGATCGATGATGACCATCGTTGTCATCCAGATGGGGGATGGGGGATGGGGGGAGGGTGGTGGTGGGGTGGGGGGAAGGATGCTCATGAATCTATCTGTGAGTGCGCAGATGGCTGAATAGTCCAATCTGCGCACGAAATGTTCGCTGACAGTTGGGGCAGACAAAGACAGGCATATCATTGTCAGGGAGCTTGTTTGCCCGTGACTTTCTGGCCTGCCTCTTCTGAACAGCTGCAGCAGTCCTGTTGGCCTCGCACAACCTGGCGCCTTTGTGCACAGCAGCGCGCCATTTGTCACGGTCCACTGCAGATTCCTCCCAGGAGTCAGGGTTGATATCAAACGCTTTCAGAGAGACTTTCAGAGTATCTCTGAAGCGCTTCTTCTGACCTCCGTGTGATCTCTTCCCTTGTTGCAGCTCGCCATAGAAGAGCCTTTTGGGCAGCCGATGGTCTGGCATACGCGCCACGTGTCCAGCCCAGCGAAGCTGGGACTGCATCAGGATGGTGAAGATGCTGGGAAGGGTGGCTTTTGCGAGCACCTCTGTGTCTGGGGTCTTGTCTTGCCACTTGATGTTCAGTAGCTTCCTGAGGCATGTTGTGTGGAAGTGGTTCAGCTTCTTGGCATGTCGTTGGTACACTGTCCAAGTTTCGCAGGCGTACAGTAGTGTGGGGAGAACTACTGCTCTGTAGACCTTTAGCTTGGTCTCAAGACTAATGCCTCTTCTGTTCCAGACATTTGCATTGAGTCTACCAAAAGTTGCGCTTGCTCTTGCAATCCTGACGTTCACTTCATCGTCGATGGTCGCATTTCGTGACAGTGTGCTGCCAAGGTATGTGAACCGCTCCACCGCACTGAGTCTCTGACCGTTGACTGTGATGTTGGGCTCAACGTAGGGTTTCCCTGGGGCTGGCTGATGGAGAACTTCAGTTTTCCTCGTGCTGATGGTAAGGCCGAAGTTCCTGCTGGCAGTGGCAAACTTGTCGACGCTGAGTTGCATGTCAGCTTCAGATCCAGCGTTGAGGGCACAATCATCAGCAAACAAAAAGTCTCTGATGATGTCTGTCATGACCTTCGTTTTTGCTTGAAGCCTTCTGAGGTTAAACAGCTTGCCATCTGTTCGGTACTTTAGGCCGATTCCAACATCGCCATCTCTGAAGGCATCAGTAAGCATTGCAGAGAACATGAGGCTGAACAGCGTTGGAGCCAGGACGCAGCCTTGCTTGACACCATTTGTGACAGCAAAAGGAGCAGATGTTTCACCATTGTCCTGGACTCGAGCCTGCATGCCTTCATGGAATTGGCTGACCAAGGAAATAAATTTCCGAGGGCATCCGTACTTGGCCATGATCTTCCACAGTCCCTCTCTACTCACGGTGTCGAAGGCCTTAGTGAGGTCGACATAGGTGGAGAACAGATCAGCATTTTGCTCCTGACATTTCTCTTGCAGCTGCCTTGCAGCAAACACCATGTCAGTGGTTCCGCGCTCTTTCCGGAATCCACATTGGCTCTCAGGCAAATGACCTTGGTCAAGGTGTGCTGTGAGGCGGTTAAGTAGGATCCTGGCAAGTATCTTGCCTGCGATGGAGAGCAAGGAAATGCCCCGATGGTTATCACAGGCTTGCCGGTTCCCCTTTCGCTTGTACAAGTGAATGATACATGCATCTTTGAAATCCTGGGGGATCGTCTCTTCTTTCCACATGAGTGAGTACAGCTGATGAAGCTTCTCAGTCAGCACAGTGCCTCCATCCTTGTAGACCTCTGCTGGTATGGAGTCTGAGCCAGGTGCTTTGCCACTGGATAGCAGACGGATTGCTTTCTGGGTCTCAAGAAGTGTTGGCGGATCGTCCAGTGCTTCGTTGATGGGGACTTGTGGGAGACGGTCTATGGCTTCATCATTTATGGAGGAAGGGCGATTTAAGACACTGTTGAAGTGCTCAGCCCATCGTTCGAGAATGTTCTCCTTCTCGGTGATCAAGGTATTCCCATCTGCACTGAGGAGGGGGGATGATCCTGAGGATGTGGGGCCGTAGACTTCTTTTAAGGCATCATAGAACCTCTTCATATCGTGCCTGTCAGCATATCCCTGGATCTCATCAGCTTTGTCACTCAGCCACTTATCCTGCATCTGGCGTAACTTTTGCTGAACAGTCCTGCGGATGGCATCATACGCATCCTTTTTTGATGTGGACTTTGGGTTGCTCAGGTGGGCTTGATGCAGACGGTGTTTCTCATCCAGAAGCTGCTTGATTTCATCACAGTTTTCATCAAACCAGTCTTTGTGCTTTCTGGTCATGGGTCCCAGGGTCTCTGAAGCTGTACTATAGATCAGCTCACGCAGGGTCCTCCAGTCAGACTCCACATTCTGGTTGTCCAGAGAGGCGGATTCCAGACGATCTTCCAGCAGCTCCACAAAGGACTGTTTGATGGTGATGCTTTTCAGCTTAGCGATGTTGAGCCGTTTTGGAGCCTTCTGGCCTTGGGGGCGTCTCTTGGGTTGGATTCGAATATTCAACTTCGAGACTACAAGACGATGGTCTGTCCAACACTCGGCGCCGCACATGGTCTTTGTTACACGTACATCTTGCCTATCCCTTTTCCTGACGATGACATAATCGATGAGATGCCAATGCTTTGAGCGAGGGTGCATCCATGACGTCCTGTTACGGGTGGGGAGGCAGAAAACTGTGTTGGTTATCAGCAGTTCGTGCTCTGCACAGGTCTGAAGCAAAAGCAATCCATTTGGGTTGCAGTGGCCCACACCGTGCTTTCCAATCACTCCATCCCAGGAGATGTAGTCAGAGCCAACTCTAGCATTGAAGTCCCCAAGAATGATGAGCTTGTCTGCTTTAGGGATGGCAGCAATGACAGAGTGAAGGTCCTCGTAGAACTTCGCCTTCACTTCATCCGGGTTGGTCATGGTTGGGGCGTAGGCACTGACAATGGTGAGGTGCTTCTGGCCAGATGCCAGTGGGAGTTTCATGGTCATAAGCCTATCGTTGACTCCCTTTGGGATTCCAGCTAGCTTGCTGACAAGTGCTGTTTTTACTGCAAAACCAACGCCAGCCTCACGTCGCTCTTCGCTTCCTCGTCCACTCCAGAAGAAGGTGTAACCAGATCCCCGTTCACAGAGCTCGCCTTCGCCTGCAAGCCGAGTCTCACTCAAGGCTGCGATGTCGATGTTGTATCTGGCGAGTTCGGATGCAACTAGTGCTGTTCTCCTTTGGGGTCTGTCCGCGTTATCTCTGTCCAGGAGAGTCCTTATGTTCCAAGCACCAATGGTGAGAGGAACGATCCTTGTTTTTTTCTTTTCTTTCTCTTTGTTTCGACCGCTGATGTAGGGTCCCCGCCAGCCGCGGTATGCTGGCCAGGGTGATATGGAGCAGGCAATTTTTAGGGCACCTTTTCTAGCCCCTTCCTCATGCCAGGGAGGTGAGCAGTGCATTCCTAAAGAGGGCTGCTCAGACGCTCAGACGGCTGCCGAGCTCCATCGCTGCTCCTGTCGACGAAGAACGACCCTATGGCCTGAGCCGCCTGCGTGCAGGTCTGCGGCTGCGACTGCCAGTGTACCCACACCTGTCGTTTCGTCGCTCGCCTGTCGCCACAGGACTTGGGGGTGATGAAATGAAGGATGAAAGGTCATTTTGGATGACTGATGACTTGCGCGATGAGTTTGTTTAAAGTGAAGAGGAGTTGCGCAACGTCAACCTCACTCTCTCGTCCGGGTCCACCAATTTCCAGTGGCAAGACTAAGTCGAGACGACTGGAGGATGAGCACGGATGCAGTGGATGACCAAGATATCCTTTCGGTGTCTCATCTTGCTCTCTGCACTCCACAGTGCGTTGCTGTAATCGCCTTCCTCTCCGTTGAACCGATAGGTTTCTTCCGCAGATTCTGCCGGATCCAGACTTCGCATACATGGGTAGACACACCCCGGAGGCCAACTGCGTGTGGCATGCACACAGCACAGTGGAGCTAGATGGCCGTCGGTGGCTCTCCCGAGCCGACGCCCTTTTATGGATCTCCATAAGGGTGTCTAGCCACCCGCCTCACCAGTCCCAGAAGGGAGCGGTGGAAGTGCCGGTTTAGTCGTCGGCAACCCGACCCTGAACAGGTTGTACTGGATTACAGGTTACCAGTAGCAGATCTAATGACCTGACCTGAGGTAAATACAGTCCTATCAGCATACAATCTGATGATAAACCTGTCAACTCGCCAGAAATCTTTAGGACAATGCAGTTATCGTATTCTACATGAATGTGTTTGACACAAGAAACAAATGACTGCCGTATTAGTAAGGCTACACCGCCGGACAGACGTGAGGTTGTAGCGTCAGATAATCTGATACCTGGTGAAATGAATGTTTTATATGATGGAAAAAGATCTGATGGAAAATTAGATGAAAACGTTTCTGTCAATAAAATGATATCATACTTGGACAAAAATAGTCTTATTTCTGGTTGATGAATGTTAGCAACACCCTCAATGTTATATGTTAGGAATGAAATACGCCCTAAACATGTATGTTCGGAATCAACAGGACAGTTTTCCATGGGACCAATGACACGGGCAGGGCCGTATCCCTATCCTGAGGACTGTTCTTGTGGACCTGGGGGTCGTGACGCACTCACACCGATGCGCGGAAAGCTGTCCGTCACCTGGGCCTGTCTGGATCTTGTTCTGCTCCGGGTTTCACATCCTCGGTGTCTGGGGGTCTCGCTTATCAATGAGCAGTCCTGTTCTGTGGATCCTATATCTAGCTGGCCTTCAGCTGCTTTACCACTTTCATGGATATTCGCTCGTGAGAGAACGGGGGACTGGTTTTCAATGTCTGCGTGCACTGGCTGAGCTTCCACCGGTTGCTTCACAAATGTTTGGCTGCTACCATCTTCACTGCGGGGTGACATTGCTGGTGTGAGTTGCGAAGGAGATGAACAGTCTGCAACTGCACCATTACCGTCACGAGGCAGGGGGGTACTGTTGGGGTTCGCCATGTCTCTTACAGCATTCAAAGAGGTAGGGATTGTGGAAGGCATTCCAGGGTTGGGGCTGGGATGGTCACTGGGACTCTGGGAGGGGACAACACGGAGGGGCTGCCCAAAGTTATCAGCAGTGCGAGTCTGACAGCCATCATGGAGAGAGAGAGAGAGAGAGAGAGAGAGAGAGAGAGACAGAGACAGAGACAGAGAGAGAGAGAGAGAGAGAGGATAACGAGACAGCCGGAGACAGACCACCGAGAGACAAATACCGAAAATGACCCATTCATTCAAAAACACACCGTCTTTCTGCCCCGAGTCCTGTGGTGTTCGATCTGCACCAATCATCACAGAGCCCTGGGGTCACGTGGCGCGTGCGGCTGCATTCTGAGAACCTCATTTACATAACAAAAAGGCCGACCACCGAACGAGACAAACACAATCGACTGACAGGGACATCGGTTGAAATGGCGTCGACACTTGGCGACTGTGATGGCAGGAGACTATCAAAGTCAGCTGGCGGCACTTATCAGTGCAGGACTCCCCCTCCACACCCCCACCACCACCCCAAACATCACAACTCTCACTGAAGCCATCAACATCATGACGTTGGCCAGAAGATCGTTAAACTCAACTCCACTGCTTATCGACCTGTCAGGAGGTAGTTGTTGTTGTTGTTGTAGATATGGAGACACATACATGAGTGTCGGTGGGTGGTATGACCGGGGGATGGGGGGTTGGAGTGGTGTTAATGTTAGGGGTAGGGGTAGGGTGATACGTATGTCTTGTCGTTGCCCTGTGAGTTGAGGCGAAATGAAACGAATTTCTATTTCCCTAGGTAAATGGGGTGAGCAATCAACACGCCTTTATTCCACCCACCCCTGGGACAAGACAAATATGAGATAGATAGATAGATAGATAGATAGATAGATAGATAGATAGGCACACACACACACACACACACACACACATACACACACACAAGCACACACACACACACACACACACACACACACACACACACACATACAAGCACATTTTTAAAAATTTTATAATAAACCATTATGATAAACGAATAAAATGGCGAAAGCAAATAATGAAACAAAATTTTTTTTTCTTTGAAGAAAACATGATAGTTAGTAACCAACAGGCCACTCAACACATGATAGCTCCCTCCATTCATACACAGGCAGAGAAAGAGACAGAGAGACAGACGAGAGACAGACAGATCGTCATTAACAACACACGACCTCTTTCTACTCCGATCTGAGAGGAGGGGTGTTCCATCCGAGGCAAACATCAGGGTGTCTTGGTGTCACGTGACGCGTGTCGCTGCATGCCGGGAGCCTCATTTACATAATGGGCAGCCTGAAGAGTCAGTCCTCCTTGTAAGGGGAGACGACCAGGTACTGGTTCGGAGATCCAAACTGGTTTTTAACCTTTCCTTTTTTTTGGTCAATATCGGCCTTTAAAACCTGTATTTTAACATCAGCACATGCCACTAACACTGGACTAATGCCATTATGCATTCGTTGGTTCTCCCTCCCTATCACTCACACACACACACACACACACTAACACACACACACACACACACACACACACACACACACACACACACACACACACACACACACACACACACACACACACACACACACACACACACAGACTCAGACTCAGACACGGACACAGACACACACACAGACACACACACACACACACACACACACACACTAACACACACACACACACACACACACACACACACACACACACACACACACACAGACACACACATCCATCCATCCATCCATAAAAATAGATTGAGTGAAGGACATTTTGACATTACGCCCAATCCAAGAGAACAAAATAGAGTGCGTGCGTGCGTGCGTGCGTGCGTGTGTGTGTGTGTGTGTGTGTGTGTGTGTGTGTGTGTGTGTGTGTGTGTGTGTGTGTGTTTTCGTCTGTTTCTGGAGAAGGAGGAGGAGGAGAAAAAGGAGAAAAAGAAGAAGAAGAAGGTTGCAAGTGTGTACATGGGAATGGAATAGTAGGGATGGGCCAGGGTTGGGTACATACAAATAATTATGTCTGTATTGCGTTTAATGAGGTTCTTTCGTGCGTGAACTGTCGGCTTAGAATTTAGGTGGGTTTTGTTCTGTTGCCCTTTCTTCCTTTCTTTCTTTCTTCGACAGTCATACATGCACGCTCACAAAAAGATTAAAAAAACATCTTCCAGTTTCGATAAAATACCAGAAAACACACACAATCAGAGAAAAAGTCAGAGTGTGATGGAGAGAGAGAGAGAGGGAGAGAGAGAGAGAGAGAAGACAGACAGACAGAGACAGAGAGAAAAATAAAGACAGCGCTAGACAAAAAGACAGAGACACAGATTCAGAGAAAAACAAAGAAATAAACATAGAAAAGAAAAAAAAAAGATGCAGAAACACAGACATAAACACAGACACACAGACCGAGAAAGACCCACAGACCCACACACAGCGTCATTCATCAACCCAGAGAACCTTTCCACCGTGACGGCCAATGGCAGTCAATCCACACCAAACAGCAGGGCCACTTCCGGTCACGTGGCGCGTGCCACTGCATTGTGGGAAGTTCATTTGCATAATGGACAGGCGGCCTGCAGGAGCGCTGGTGGGCAGTGCGTGCAAGACGGATGGCGACAGTCCGACACTAGGCTGTGAGACTGGGCAGTTCTGGCGTGGATTCCAGTTTTGTTTTAGAGGATTTCAGAATGCACTGTAAGTAAGGGATGGTGATCCACCAGCCGTGATCAGCGGGCTCATTGGGAAGAGAGTGTTCGATCCCTATCAGAGACTATTTTCTAGTTAATTTAATTCATTCAATTCAAAATACTTTATTATCTGCTTCAACCAAAAACAGAAAATTTTCTTTTGGCTCACTTAAAATAAAATGCCCGTCAGCAACTGACACACCCTTCACTTATCACCATGTACACATCTATTATTATGTAAAAAGAAAAACATCTGGGTAAGATACTATTACATTCAGATAGTAACAACTGTGTGTGTGTTGCGTGTGTGCCCGTGCGCGTGCATGCATCGTATTGTGTGCGCGCACGCGCGTGCACGCGTGTATGTGCCTACGGCTGACTCCTTGAGTGTACTATGGGCCCAGTGGGAAGACTGTGACCACACACACAGTCCAGGTTGCTTAAATCCCCTGACCAACACTCTCATCCTGGTTGATGCTGTGATTTATCATGAGAGTACAGCCGTGTCAGGTACAAGCTGTGTCACGTAGATGGACCCCCTAAAGCCGCATACTTCATCACCCACGTCATCATCGAAGAAGGGAAACTTGTCACAGGGGACGGAAAGAAATGTAAACACGGAGGGAAGTATGTATACCTCCCATCTTTTTCTTTTATTTGTCTTTGTTGAAGTCCCGTATGAACGTTTAATTTTGTTTCCAATGCGGTGTGTGTGTGTGTGTGTGTGTGTGTGTGTGTGTGTGTGTGTGTGTGTGTGTGTGTGTGTGTGTGTGTGCATGTTTTTCTTTGCGTGTGATTGCGTGTGTGTGTGTGTGTGTGTGTGTGTGTGTGTGTGTGTGTGTGTGTGTGCATGTTTTTCTTTGCGTGTGATTGTGTGTGATTGTGTGTGTGTGTGTGTGTGTGTGTGTGTGTGTGTGTGTGTGTGTGTGTGTGTGTGTGTGTGTAGAGTGTCAACAAGTTGGGAAAGCAACAATGAGATTATTCTTTCCTTTGAGATTTACTTTCTTGTTTCGAAGTCTTGGGCTTATATTTGTTTTTTTTTTTTTTCTGTTCTGTTTGTCTGTCTTTTCTCTACAGGCTGCACAGTCCATGTCACAGTCCTGGCAGCCAGTGTGGTGCTGTATCTCCCTGTCATCATGGATTAGCAAAGAAAGGAACAAGCCATGTCCCAGAGCAGCAGAGAATTCCATGGATAAAATGCCGCTCGACGTATCATTCTCTCCCCGCGGTACTTATGGACCTTACTGTCAGGGTAAAATTAATATTTACGCTGCATCTATTCTTTTTTTTTTCTTTTTTTGTTTGTTTTGTTTTGTTTTTTTGCCTTGAGGAGCACCGGGAAAGAATTGAACGAAAAGATGATATAGTGGAAAGGGAACGACAGGCAATGAAGATAAACTCAACCCACCCCCTTCTTCCCCTATCACCCTTCCCCTGAAAACCTTTCAAAGGGACTGCAGACTGCAACAACATGACCTGAACTCATGGAGCCCAACGCCCGAACATTGCTCTGGCGTAAACATACGTCTGAATGATAGACTGTGCCGTTGTGTCGTATTTAACTAGGTTATGTACATGCTTTCTTTTATACCTTTTATTTTAATGTCTAATTTGTGTGTGTGTGTGTGTGTGTGTGTGTGTGTGTGTGTGTGTGTGTGTGTGTTGCCTCTGCTTTGACTTTTTTTGTTGTTGCTCTTCTTCTTTGGCCCTAAGGGCTGGGTGAAAAAAAAAATCAGCTATGCTTAGTCCACTACCCTCGTAAAATAAGAATTCGTTTCGTTTCTTATTAAAAACAAGTTTTCTTGTTCCTACAGTAGTTGCGGACGTTTCCATGTGTAGTTTGGAGGAAAAACAGTATACTCTCTGCTTTGTGCCGCGTCAGTATGGCGGGTAAGCCGGTGCAGGCTGTGAACTCCCCAGGGCTGAATGGGATAAGTAATAATAATAATAATAATAATAATAATGGATACTTATACAGCACACTATCCAGAAATCTGCTCTAGGTGCTTTACAAAAACGCTTTTGTTAACATAAAACATTACATCAATGTTACATACACACACACCAAAATGTGACTACACACACACACACACACACACACACACACACACACACACACACACACACACACACACTGCATACATACATTTTAACATACATGTGTATCTAACAGCTACCCTAACACATACGCACACTTAGGCAGGCACAAACTTACATGAACACACGCACACACAATACACATTCATATACATGCATGTAGTTATGTACACATACATATGTATACACACATGAGTAATATGTGGCAGTAGAACATCAATACATTCAACCAACAAAGAAGACGGGAAGGGTCAAGCTCACAGGATTTCGGACAAGCGCTCAGACACACTTTCCTCACAAAATCTTCAGTAACCGGTTGGAAACAATGTAAAACAGGACCACTGTACACGCGTTCTTTAACGGATGAAGAAGGAGACACAACAGAGTCAAGCTTCTCACGATTGCATGATATTTTATTTTGCCGGTGAAGAAGTCAGAAAACTTTTGAGGGAGTTTTTGCACCGAATATGTTGTGGGGAGAGGAGTGTTTTCATTTTACCTAGTAGATTGTTCGTAGCGTTGAAAAGCTGTTTGGCTGTGGTGCATGCAAGGATTTTAGAAGAGTAGAACTTTGACTTTGTGTCACGGATCAGCCCAACCTTTCGTTGCTGCGGAAGTATAGGCGGAAGTGCGAGCGATTTAGTATGGCTCAGTGGCCGGTGAAAGTGGTGTTAGTTCCGATGGTTGGGAGTTCGAATCCCAGTTTCTCTAGATCGTGTTTTCTGACATGTTCTTGGTTTGGTAAAAGCGTGTGTATGCACACTCGTTTTACCTGTGTAAGAGTTGTGCAGCACGTGCACACACCGCTATGTAGGAGCGAGAGGGCTCTTGTCACATTGGCATGACTGCAACTGCAGTGCAGTGCGTGCAATGTGTGTTTTGGCCGGTTAGCGTGCCAAGTGCAGAACTCGCGCTCACCTGCCGTTTACCTGGCTGCAGCTGACTGTGATTAGAGGTGACTTGACTCTGAGACGTCAGAGAGCGCGGACCTTGTGGCAGAGGCCCGGAAGGCTGATGGAGAGGAATTCTTGGCCAGCCAGAACCTCTGCCTGATTTTTAGCGAGCCGGTGAGCAGAGGCTGCAGTGCCCGGCTGAAGGTCCCACCCAAGTCACCACCTTCGCCCATCACAAGCTGTCGTGAGCTTGCTTGCTTGTTTGTCAAGTAGCGGCAAATCGACTGCTCTGCTGTCCCAGCTCCGAGGTCGCCCCTCGGGGGTCTTCCACCTGAGGAGCCGAGCGCTGACACGAAACCCTGGGGTCGCACCCTGGGATCCAGATCGTCCCTTGGCGTCGACCTTCGACCGCAGCCTGCCCTGCTTGCCGCGACCTCCCGGACTCATCTGGTGGGGTGCTCTGTGGGTGAGCTGGACGTCGAGGGAGAGACTGTAGTTAGCGTTCGACTCTCAGCCTGGAGCAGGGATTTTTTCAATCCGTCAACGAGTGACAGATGAGTTAAATGAACGTTGCCGCTTGTGCAGTGAATGTGCGAGTGTGTATGTGTTTGGTTCGTTTTTCTTTCGTTTCTTGATTTTGTCCCGGTGGGGGTTAAAGGTGGGTTAAGGAGGGGTGGTTTGGAGTTAGGTGGGGGCGAGGGTTTGGGTTTGGGGATAGCTTAGGAAGTAGGTCCTGTACCCATATGTGTGTGATTGTGTGAATAAAAGTTGTAAAATCGTACACGGATTTCTGCGTCCTCCTTGGGAGTGTGTGTTGCGCAGTGTCGACCCTAAAAGTCCACGTCTCCTGACTTTTGGGCTTGCCCAGATTTCTGGAGTGTGTGACACTTTGCCCTGTCAACAATGTGTATACGGGCAGCACACACCTCCCCAGGGCTGAATGGGTTAAGTACGGGCAGCACACACCTCCTCAGGGCTGAATGGGTTACGTAAGGGCAGAACACACATCCCCAGGACTGAGTGGGTTAAGTACGGGCAGCACACACCTCCCCAGGGCTAAATGGGTTAAGTAAGGGCAGCACACAATTCCCCAGGGCTGAATGGGTTAAGTACGGGCAGCACACAACTACCCAGGACTGAGTGGGTTAAGGAAGGGCAGCACACAACTCTCCAGGGTTGAATGGGTTAAGTAAGGGCAGCACACAACTCTCCAGGGTTGAATGGGTTAAGTAAGGGCATCACACAACTCTCCAGGGCTGAATGGGATAAGTAAGGGCAGCACACAACTCTCCAGTGGTGAATGGGTTAAGTAAGGGCAGCTCACAACTCTCCAGGGTTGAATGGGTTAAGTAAGGGCAGCACACGACTCTCCGCGGCTGAATGGGTTAAGTACGGGCAGCACACACCTCCCCAGGGCTGAATGGGTTAAGTACGGGCAGCGCACAACTCCCCAGGGCTGAATGGGTTAAGTACGGGCAGCACACACCTCCCCAGGGCTGAATGGGTTAAGTACGGGCAGCACACAACTCCCCAGGGCTGAATGGGTTAAGTACGGGCAGCACACACCTCCCCAGGGCTGAATGGGTTAAGGGCAGCAGACATCAGGTCATAAACCTCCACTTCAAAGATGGAGTACGCTTTGAGGAGATGATCTTGAGATCGTGGAGATGAATATTTTTCTTCTCTTTTCGTTTTTTTCATTATAATAGTATCTGAGTAAATATATGGTAGATTGTTCTGCATACGCCCAAATGCTAAAATTCTGACACAAACAGTAAACTTCGTCTCAGAAATTTGAAAGCTTTTACTAAGATATTTTGACAATGATCTATGATATGGTCTACAGTTGTTGTATTTGTTTGTTAATACAATCATCAGACGTTTCGGGTTTTTTTTTCTTTTTTCTTGTTTTTTTTTCCTCCCCCCCCCCATCCCTCCCCCCCCCCCCGCGCGTGCGTGTGTGTGTGTTTATGTGTGGTCATTTCTTTATGTACTCCTCTGTGCTTTTTTTAAAAGTTCTTCTTGTTGTCTTGTCAATAATTATTATTGTTGAATAGCTGAGGGATGGGATCGGGGGAAAGGGGGTGGGAAGGTGGGGAGGCGGATGGGGATGGGCGTGGGGGGTGGAGGGGGGGTGGGCAGTGGCTGGTCTTACTGTTGCTTCCTTGGATGACGTCCCCTTGAGTGTTTCAGGCGGGTCTCTTTTGCTTGTTTCAACGACTCCTTTTTTCCCTTCAATTTGTTTTCGTTTGATTTCGATTTGAAACCTGTCAATGTTTGGCTTGATTTCTTCTTCTTGCCACCCTCCTGTCATCAGCAATGTCATCGCCGTCATCATTTACCATCGTGGTTGTGACCATTGCTAACATTCTTCTTCTTCTTCTTCTTCTTCTTCTTCTTCGGAAACAGACGAAAACACACACACACACACACACACACACACACACACACACACACACACACACACACACACACACACACACACACACACGCACAGAGAGAGAGAAAGAGGGAGAGAGAGAGATGTATGTGTGTGTGCGTGCATATGCGCGCGCGTTTATGTGTCTGTGTGTCCGGCACGTGTGTACGTGCGTGCGTGCGTGCGTGCGTGTGTGTGTGCGTGCGTGCGTGCGTGCGTGCGTGCGTGCGTGTGTGTGTGTGTGTGTGTGTGTGTGTGTGTGTGTGTGTGTGTGTTTTAAGTTTTAATTCTTTCGTTCTCATCTTTGTACTTGTATGGGATTGGCTTCCAACTCATGTCGGGGAATATTGAACGTTGCCATAGAGCTTTCGTGACAGCTTGGCGAATGTTTCCTCCACTCTGCCTTTGAGAAAAAGAAAAACAAACAAACAAACAAACAAACAACCCCCCCCCCCATCCCCATCTGTATCTAGTAATCAGCAGTGCAATCGATAGGCATAATGTAAATGATAATGCTTTTTCTCGTAGCAATTACCTTCAAAACAAATATTGACATAAAAAGATAACCTGACGTCACAATTTCTGGACTTTTTCATTCTCTGAAACGAAACACAAATAGCCTTCATTTTGAATGTCGTGTGAATAGGTTTATGTGACGATACGTTCAAGTAACACAGAATATGCAGATGAATAAATGAATTGAAAAATAGTTAAGTGAATAAATGAATAAATAAATAGATAAATAAAATAATAAAAATGAAATAAAGACCATGAAAACGTACGATTCCAGACTGATCAGCATTTCAGCTTCCAGATATTGCACAGTTTATCATCATTATTATCATTATCGTTATTACTATTATTATTATTCTTATCAATAGTAGTAGAAGTAGTAGTAGCAGTAGTAGTAGTATTGTCGTTATCATCATCGTCATCATTACTTTTAGTATTATTATTATTGCTATTATCATTATCATTCTTCTTCTTCTTCTTCATATAGTTGTTGTTGTTGTTGTTATGCATTTGCTGTTGTTGCGCCCTTTCAAGAGCAACATCCATTTATTGTTTTCTTTTCTTTTCTTTCTTTTCCTTTGTTTATGATTTATTTTCTGCTCTCTCAGCAATTCAGCACACGTTCATCCTCGTGGTGGATAAATCCTTTCACAGATCCAGTTTGAGTATTGATCCCGTCTGGTCAATGTAGCAGGGGGCCTGGAATGAAATACAATACAATTCTGAGTAATTGCAAACGACAAAGACGATATTTGTGTCCCTGAACAAGCCATGGATCCACCGACCATCCCTGTGGAAGCTCTGTCTTATGTTGTAGCTGTTCTCACCCCATAGGCGTTCGGCTTTGAAGCTTTTCGAGCTCCGTTCCCCCTCCTCACTCCCTCCTCCCACTTTGTCCTGTTAGGACTTTTCTCTGACAATTGTGGAATCCAGTTTGAGGGAGGACTTGGGCTAATAACCCCGGGGATGGAGGGTTTTAGCGGATGTCATTGTAGCGGACTTCAACTTGGGGCAATGAGGCTGGAGCGTGGCGAACAGAATTGGTTTTGTTTGTTTGGCTCTCCGTGTGTGTGTGTGTGTGTGTGTGTGTGTGTGTGTGTGTGAGAGAGAGAAAGGGAGAGAGAGACAGAGAGAGAGAGAGAGAGAGAGAGAGAGAGAGAGAGCTATTGAAGCTTGGAACTTCTATCTTTTCTGTGTGCGCAAACAATTCAGAAGTTGTTAACAGCCTAAAATAGAGAAGCAGGTCTGCCTATTTGTGGCCAAATTGAACTGCTTGACCACCTTCAGAGAACCTCATTAAGCACACTTCATTTTTGCTGAGAGCAGACAAATTCGGCTATACCTAATTGCTTGTATCTTTGCAGAACTTTGCACGTCAGAAGTCGTCCGATTTTACGCCACTACATGATAAGATTTTGAAATTGTAGGAAACGAAATAAAGTCAAATAAATGCCTTAATTTTTTTTAATTATTATTATCATTTTTTTTAATTAAAGGTAATTCAGTTAAAGTGATTTGGGGGTAATGTTTTTGCATTTTTCATTCTTGTCAATCGTGTCATATAAAAAGAAGAATGAAATTTGAATGTAATGGACATGTCGTTTGTCTTATTTCTCTTTGATTGCTCTCCAAAGTGTTTTTGCCACAAACTGTTTTTGTATTATAAAGAAGACAAGACAAGACAAGACAAGACAAAGTCATCATTAAACACGGTGACAACTGAGCAAAGTACATCTTGCCTCTGGTCCTTTAGCTTGAAGAGGGATCATAGTGAAAGAAGCAAATTGTGAGCAAAAGGAGAAAAAAGAGATAAAAGCACACTGAAAACATAAAACACCGGAGTCATCCTCAATCAGTCACGATTATCTATCCCGTTCTTTAACATCCATCTTCATGATATATGTCAGGTGTTTTATCTGGTGTCACTAACATGGCTAGGTGTTTTATCTGGTGTCACTGACATCGCTAGGTGCTTTTTTTTCTTTTTTTTCTTTTTTCTTTTTTTTTGGGGGGGGGGGGGGGGGGGGGTGGGGTGGGGGGGCTTGGGAGGGGCTGTGTGTTTCTTTTGTTTGTTTGTTTGTTTGTTTTTGGAGGGGGGGGGTTGATCTTTTTCCTTCATGATATGATGTTTGTATCATGATTATGTAGATGTGCATGTTTAAATGTGAATGTGAATGTCATGTCTTTATTTCTTCATCTCTTTGCTACTTTGTGGATGTTTTGATTCATTTTCCATTTGCCCTGAGGGCCAGATGAAAAAAAAGCACATGTATGCTTATTCCACTTCCCTCAATAAACAAACAAACAAACCTTCGTTCGTTCTGGTGTAACTGACACGGCTAGGTGTGTTTATCTGGCGTCACTGACACGGCTAGGTGTGTTTATCTGGTGTCACTGACATGGCTATGTGTTTATCTGGTGTCACTGACATGGCTAGGTGTGTTTATCTGGTGTCACTGACATGGCTATGTGTTTTATCTGGTGTCACTGACATGGCTATGTGTTTTATCTGGTGTCACTGACATCGCTAGGTGTTTTATCTGGTGTCACTGACATGGCTAGGTGTTTTATCTGGTGTCACTGACATGGCTAGGTGTTTTATCTGGTGTCACTGACATGGCTGTGTGTTTTATCTGGTGTCACTGACATGACTATGCTTTATCTGGCGTCACTGGCATTGCTAGGTGTTTTATCTGGTGTCACTGACATGGCTATGTGTTTTATCTGGTGTCACTGGCATGGCTAGGTGTGTTTATCTGGCGTCACTGGCATGGCTATGTGTTTTATCTGGTGTCACTGACATGGCTAGGTGTGTTTATCTGGTGTCACTGGCATGGCTATGTGTTTTACCTGGTGTCACTGACATGGCTATGTGTTTTATCTGGTGTCACTGGCATGACTATGTGTTTTATCTGGTGTCACTGACATGGCTATGTGTTTTACCTGGTGTCACTGGCATGGCTATGTGTTTTATCTGGTGTCACTGGCATGGCTAGGTGTTTTATCTGGTGTCACTGGCATGACTATGTGTTTTATCTGGTGTCACTGACATGGCTATGTGTTTTATCTGGTGTCACTGACATGGCTATGTGTTTTATCTGGTGTCACTGACATGGCTATGTGTTTTATCTGGTGTCACTGACATGGCTAGGTGTTTTTATCTGGTGTCACTGACATGGCTAGGTGTTTTATCTCGTGTCACTGACATGGATATGTGTTTTATCTGGTGTCACTGACATCGCTAGGTGTTTTATCTGGTGTCACTGACATCGCTAGGTGTTTTATCTGGTGTCACTGACATGGCTATGTGTTTTATCTGGTGTCACTGACATGGCTATGTGTTTTATCTGGTGTCACTGACATGACTATGTGTTTTATCTGGTGTCACTGGCATGGCTATGTGTTTCATCTGGTGTCACTGACATGGCTATGTGTTTTATCTGGTGTCAGTGACATGGCTATGTGTTTCATCTGGTGTCACTGACATGGCTATGTGTTTCATCTGGTGTCACTGACATGGCTATGTGTTTTATCTGGTGTCAGTGACATGGCTATGTGTTTCATCTGGTGTCACTGACATGGCTAGGTGTTTTATCTGGTGTCACTGACATGGCTAGGTGTTTTATCTGGTGTCACTGACATCGCTAGGTGTTTCAGTGTATGGATCAAAATTCTCAGTTAAGCGAAATGTGGAGCGGCTGCCTAGTGGATATGACCCAGTGTCCATGGGTTCCAATTCCACATGCTGACATAATAATAATAATAATAATAATAATAATAATGGATACTTATATAGCACACTATCCAGAAATCTGCTCTAGGTGCTTTACAAAAACGCTTTTGATAACATAAAACATTATATCTATGTTACATACACACACCAAAATGTGACCACACACACACACGCGCGCGCACGCGCACGCACGCACACACACACACACACACACACACACACACACACACACTGCATACATACATTTTAACATACATGTGTATCTAACATGGACTTACAATATATAGAAACTGAAGCACCGACACACACACACACACACACACACACACACACACACACAGTAAGAGAGAGAGAGCCGGAGAGAGAGAGAGAGGGGGGGGGGGGAAGAAAAAGACAATTAATCACCACGAGGCTTGCCAACAACAGATCATCTCATACGGCACAGAGAAGGTGATGGCAGTGCAGACGGCCTCAGCACGTGATAATGACACAGCCGGCACTG
>NC_134876.1:96660085-96665085 GCF_041734735.1 Babylonia areolata | reverse complement strand
AAGATCAGAGTTATTTACTGTTGGAAGGGGTGAAGATGTTTATGCAGACTTGATTTGGAAATAGGAAGAGAACTGCCCGTTTGTATGTGCAAAGGAAGGGAGTTCCACAGGGATGAACCCGAAAATGCAAAACTAGTTTTGAACAAATCAATACGGGTACGTGGCAAAATGTATTTGTTAGAGCCGTATCGGCATGAGGCTCGTGTGAGCAGGTGTTTGAGATATTGTGGTGTCAAGTTATTGTGTGTTTTGTACATGAGTAATGCTTTGTTGAATTCTAGCTGGTTTTGAAGTGGAAGGATATTTAATCTGGCTTGCTTTTCTTACGTTGACAGTGAGTGATCTGGTAGAATTAATCTGGCTGCTCTCTTGTGGAGAGAATTTAGTTTCTTATGATGAGCATCTGCAGCACAGCTCCAGACAACAGATGCATAGTTGACGTGAGACAGACATTTTGCGAGCTTCACTGTTTATGTAAGGTTTGAGCTGATTGAGTAAGAACAGACTGCGTGCCAACCTTTTACAGACAGAATCAATGTGAGCTTGCCATTTCAGTTCTTCATCAATTATGACTCCCAAGACGCGGTGCTCGCGAACTTGATCTATGGAGGTATCATCGACATTCAGGGTGAGAACAAGAGGATTTTCTTGGTGCTTTTGTCTTGACGTGATAATCATACTCTTTGTTTTTGGGGGATGAAGTGTCATACAGTTGAAACATCATTTAAGCCCGTTTGAAGAGAATTCTGAACTGAGGCAACGCTGACAGCACTGGAATGAAGGGAAGTGCCATCTGCAAAAAGGTCACACGAGATTCTGGAGTCTGATAAAGACAAAGGAAGATCATTGATAAATATGCAGAATAGAAGTGGCCCTAAAACAGATCCTTGAGGAACTCCACTTTTTATTGCTCCCGTAGAAGAGAATCTACCATTGGTGAACACATGTTGTGTTCTATCGGTAAGGAATGATTCCAAAGAAGACAGCGTGGTGGGGTCTCTGAGATACAATGACAATTTTGTGAGTAATATTTCGTGGTCAACGAGATCAAAAGCTTTCTGTAAGTCAAGAAAAACAGGGCCTACGATTTCACTGCGGTTGATGCCAGACAACCATGAATCACACAGATGGACTAACGCTGTTTGACATGAGTGACGATGTCGGAAACCCGACTGCAAAGGATGGAAAAGTTTATGTTTTTCCAGATA
This sequence comes from Babylonia areolata, assembly GCF_041734735.1. Taxonomy (NCBI): domain Eukaryota; kingdom Metazoa; phylum Mollusca; class Gastropoda; order Neogastropoda; family Buccinidae; genus Babylonia; species Babylonia areolata. The sequence continues at coordinate 96,663,877 of NC_134876.1, read as the reverse complement.
TTGCATAAGATGTTTATGAACATGTCTTTCGAGTGGTTTCGACAATACTGACAGAAGCGAAATAGGTCTAAAGTTGTTCAGATCAGACGTGTCTTTTGACTTCGGTAATGGAATAACTTTTGCTGACTTAAGAGCAGGGGGGAATCATACCCTGTTCGATGCACAGGTTGTATATGAATGTGAGGGGGACAACGATGTATGGGAGAGCGAGTTTTAATAGAGAAGCATTAATACCATCAGGTCCTACTGATTTTTTGTTTCTTAGACTGGAAATGAGAGCACCAACTTCATGGACTGCAAGAGGGGGTATCTTGAAGGAATCTTCTCGTTCTATTCTGCTGTTACAGAACGTTAAAAGAGAGGATGTCACATTATAATTTTCCGCGGACAGTGTTTCGTTTGATTTTGTTGACTCAGCTATGTTTAGGAAATAATTGTTGAATTCATCAGGCGACCATGTGTAGTGTTTTTGAATTTTAACACGAGACTTGTTAGTAATTTAATTAATTGCTTGCCATGGGAAGGAAGTATCTCTGTTGGTAGTTAACAATTTGTTGAAGTGTGCTTGTTTTGAAACACGAACGAGATCTGTTACTTTGTTTCTTTGTTTTTTTGTAGTCTGCTTTCTTTTTTTTTTCTTTTTCGCGTTGTTTTTGTCTTTTAATAGACTCTGGTAGATGTTCTAAATTTTCTTTCTCTTTTTTCTTTGTTTCGCGTTCAAGGCTATCGCGTTTATCCATTGCTTCTGAGATTTCCGGTGTGAGCCAGCCGGGAAGATGGGGACATTTAACTCTTTTCCTCTGAAAAGGCGCATGCTTATCTATTATAGAGAGTAGTATGTCATAAAAAGTATCTAGAGCTTCGGTTGGGTCAGAGGAATTCAAAACATTATCGAACGGTGCTAAGCTGAGATCGTGGAAAAAACCAATTTTGTCAAAGTTCTTGAAAGATCTGTAATACATAGTTGCATGACCTTTGCTTGGTGATTTAGGGGGTTTATATAGCAAAGTGCAGACGATAACAGAATGGTCACTGATGCTCTTGTCTAACACGTTCATATCGGTTAACGAGTGTTCGTTATTGGTGTATATGTGATCCAACAGGGTAGAGGAAGTGGACGTAACTCTAGTAGGATTTTTTATCAATTGGTGTAAGCCAAAAAGTGTAATAGCTGACTGCCAGGCTGGTTGGGGTTTTAATAGGTCATAGTTAAAGTCACCAAGCAGTAAGGTGTTGCGGTTACAAGCGTTAACTTGATCCATCATATGTACAAAGTCATCAAGCCAGGTATATGGCGATGCAGGAATTCTGTATAGGTATCCAAGAAGAATAGGGGGTGACATACAATATTTCATTTCAATCCAGATGCACTCAACCATTGTGTTCTCTAAATCAGTTCTCCTTTTGACATATTGGGATATACTATTGTGTATATAGATTGCAAGTCCAGTTTCACCGTGGTTGACTGCATCCCGACGAATTATGTCATAGCTGGGGATCGACAGCATTTCGTTTGTTATTCGGGAGTCAAGACGCGTTTCACTGAGTCCAAGCACGTGGATGATAGGGGGTCCATTCAAAAGTAAACATATATCGGGTATTTGTTATACAAATGGTAGACATTTAAGTGAACAATTCGTGTCCCGTTGGCTTGGCCAAACCGCACAGCATTTCCATGTAAGTCTGACATCTTTTTCAGTGGATGGTTATGATCAATATTATTATACAAAAAAATAAAAAATAAAAAAATAAAAAAATAAATAAAATAAAACCTTTTTTTTTTAACCCAAAAAAGTAGCTGACAGCTGCAATACAGCTACTTGAACCACCACATGAAATGTTAAAATGCAACACGATGTACACACTCAACTCAAACAGGAAAACCCACACCCACAATAATAATATAAAAGTAGAAAAGGGGTGTCACTGTGATTTAAGAGTTCACAATCGTTCTGCACAGTTTGCAGTTTGTTATTGTCCATTAGCACCGTAGGGAGGTAACCATACGAAAGAATCCATGAAAAGAAAACAATAAAATAAGATTAAGATAGAATAATAATAATAATAATAATAATAATAACGGGAAAATAATAACACAAAGGTAAAAGTATTGTCACGATGAGTCAAGTTCGCAGAATATTCTACACATGGAGAGACATGGAGATAGTGAGAGAGAGAGAGAGAGAGAGAGAGAGAGAGGGAGATGGATATAGTGAGAGAGAGAGAGGGGGGGAGATGGAGAGATATAGAGATAGTGAGAGACAGACAGACAGACAGATAGACAGACACACAGACAGACAGACAGAGAAGGAAGGACAGAGAGAGAGAGAGACGCGCGACGTGTAAAGAGATAATCAGCACTCCCCGGACCCAGACAGCACACTGCAGGCCAGGGGCAGATACCCGTGCACTGCCCAACATGTCTTGTCTGCTTTGTGCATGGCTGTGTGGTGCTGGGGTCAGTCTGCAGTCATCTCTTGTGTGGTGCTGGGGTCAGTCTGCAGTCATCTCTTGTGTGGTGCTGGGGTCAGTCTGCAGTCATCTCTTGTGTGGTGCTGGGGTCAGTCTGCAGTCATCTCTTGTGTGGTGCTGGGGTCAGTCTGCAGTCATCTCTTGTGTGGTGCTGGAGTCAGTCTGCAGTCATCTCTTGTGTGGTACTTGGGTCAGTCTGCAGTCATCTCTTGTGTGGTGCTGGGGTCAGTCTGCAGTCATCTCTTGTGTGGTACTTGGGTCAGTCTGCAGTCATCTCTTGTGTGGTGCTGGGGTCAGTCTGCAGTCATCTCTTGTGTGGTACTTGGGTCAGTCTGCAGTCATCTCTTGTGTGGTGCTGGGGTCAGTCTGCAGTCATCTCTTGTGTGGTACTTGGGTCAGTCTGCAGTCATCTCTTGTGTGGTGCTGGGGTCAGTCTGCAGTCATCTCTTGTGTGGTACTTGGGTCAGTCTGCAGTCATCTTTTGTGTGGTGCTGGGGTCAGTCTGCAGTCATCTCTTGTGTGGTACTGGGGTCAGTCTGCAGTCATCTCTTGTGTGGTGCTGGGGTCAGTCTGCAGTCATCTCTTGGGCAACACTCCTGTCTTCAACAGCTTCTGTGAACACTCATTACTGTGATGACAGTGAGCGTTGATGATTAATATGATCATAATAATAATGATGATGATGATGGTGATGATGATGGTCATCATCATTATCATCATCATCATCATCATCATAAGAAGAAGAACAATCATCATCATCATCATCATTATAGCCATAATTATCATGATGAATAATAGATCCCATGGCAACATACGTCTTGTCCTCTGCTAAATTTCTGAGGAAGAAATGCACTGTGATAGGAACACAAATATACATGCATGCACTGAAGGCCTGATTAAGTGCTTTTGGTTATGCAGGTTGTCAGGCATCCAGTGCAGCGTATATAGATTTGCCCGAACACGGTGACGCCTCATTCAGAAGCTGGAAGTGAAATACAGACTAAGATGTGGATACGTTTTGTGAGCCCTGTTTGCTAGGGACAAAAGACATCACCAGATCTTCCCCAACTTCCAATAAGCATTTGTAGAATTCTTTTCACATAGCAAAACAGACAGAAACATGAACTGTTTTCTTTCTGTCAAACGCTGCTGAGGACGGGTAGCAGCGGAAAGATCTTCCTCACAAAGGTTAAGTGTTGGAGACAAAGGTGAGAAAAACAACAAAAGGTCAGTTCCAATATATCTCTGCGTGTGGTGTGAGCGCGTGCGTGCGTGTGTGTGTGTGTGTGTGTGTGTGTGTGTGTGTGTGTGTGAAAGAGA
>NC_134876.1:96635085-96655085 GCF_041734735.1 Babylonia areolata | reverse complement strand
CACGTTTGTAAAAAGCACATTCACGGTAATGATCACGATTGTAAAAAGCACATTCACGGTAATGACCACGTTTGTAAAAAGCACATTCACGGTGATGACCACGTTTGTAAAAAGTACATTCATGGTAATGACCACGTTTGTAAAAAGCACATTAACGGTAATGATCACGATTGTAAAAAACACATTCACGGTAATGATGATCACGATAATAGGAAACGACTCCGTTTCAGTCTTTACACTTTAAAAAAAAGTCATTTGTTGATATTTATTGATGACAGTGGTTCTGTCCTTACAGATGTAGAGTTTAAGTTCAAATCCATTTGTATCTCTCTGTCTCTGTCTGTGTGTCCGTCCGTCTGTTAGTCTGTCTATCTGTTTGTCTGTCTGTCTCTGTCTCTCTCTCCCTCTGTCACCAGCGTATGTCACAAACGTTTCAAAGCAAGAAGGATAGAAGGTGGGAAGATAGAAGGTAAGTCAAGAAAAAACAAAACAATTGTGGCATGATTGTATCGGAGTGGTGAATGAAAAATGTATGAGTGCTCACAATATGCAGTTGACAAAAAGCCTTGTTATCCTTGGAGATGATCGACATATACTTACTGATGCCACTTTTTACGTTATACTTTTGTTGACAAAGCAGTATTTATATCAGTGTAAAATGAACAAAACTAATCAATTTTTGAGAGCATTTCTTAGTAAGCTTAAATATCAGTACGAGATAGAAGAATATATAGCGCGAATAAATCTACGGTATTCTGCTTTTTCAGGATACATGGACACCATATAAACCAATGTTCTTGGAGTGATCTCTTACTCCACTCGGCTGCCTGACCTGCAATGTTCCCTGTGTCATCACAGACCACCTGCAATGTTCCCTTTGTCATCACAGATCACCTGCAATATTCCCTGTGTCATCACAGATCACCTGCAATGTTCCCTGTGTCATCACAGATCACCTGCAATGTTCCCTGTGTCATTACAGATCACCTGCAATGTTCCCTGTGTCATCACAGACCACTTGCAATGTTCCCTGCGTCATCACAGACCACTTGCAATGTTCCCTTTGTCACCACAGATCATCTGCAATGTTCCCTTTGTCATCATAGATCACCTGCAATGTTCCCTGTGTCATCACAGACCACCTGCAATGTTCCCTGTGTCATCACAGATCATCTGTTCCCTGTGTCATCACAGTTCATCTGTTCCCTGTGTCATCATGGATCACCTGCAATGTTCCCTGTGTCATCACAGATCATCTGTTCCCTGTGTCATCACGGATCACCTGCAATGTTCCCTGTGTCATCACAGATCATCTGTTCCCTGTGTCATCACGGATCACCTGCAATGTTCCCTGTGTCATCACAGATCATCTGTTCCCTGTGTCATCATAGATCACCTGCAATATTCCCTGTGTCATCACAGATCACCTGCAATGTTCCCTGTGTCATCACAGATCATCTGTTCCCTGTGTCATCATAGATCACCTGCAATGTTCCCTGTGTCATCACAGATCACCTGCAATATTCCCTGTGTCATCACAGATCACCTGCAATATTCCCTGTGTCATCACAGATCACCTGCAATGTTCCCTGTGTCATTACAGATCACATGCAATGTTCCCTGTGTCATCACAGATCACCTGTTACCTGTGTCATCACAGACCACCTGCAATGTTCCCTGTGTCATCACAGATCACCTGCAATGTTCCCTGTGTCATCACAGATCATCTGTTCCCTGTGTCATCACGGATCACCTGCAATGTTCCCTGTGTCATCACAGATCATCTGTTCCCTGTGTCATCACGGATCACCTGCAATGTTCCCTTTGTCATCACAGATCATCTACAATGTTCCCTGTGTCATCACAGATCACCTACAATGTTCCCTTTGTCATCACAGATCACATGCAATGTTCCCTGTGTCATCACAGATCATCTGCAATGTTCCCTGTGTCATCACAGATCATCTGTTCCCTGTGTCATCACGGATCACCTGCAATGTTCCCTTTGCCATCACAGATCACCTACAATGTTCCCTGTGTCATCACAGATCATCTGTTCCCTGTGTCATCACGGATCACCTGCAATGTTCCCTTTGTCATCACAGATCACCTGCAATGTTCCCTGTGTCATCACAGATCATCTGTTCCCTGTGTCATCACGGATCACCTACAATGTTCCCTTTGCCATCACAGATCACCTACAATGTTCCCTGTGTCATCACAGATCATCTGCAATGTTCCCTGTGTCATCACAGATCACCTGTTCCCTGTGTCATCACAGATTACCTGCAATGTTCCCTGTGTCATCACAGATCACTTGCAATGGTCCCTGTGTCATCACAGATTACCTATTGCCTGTGTCATCACAGATTACCTGCAATGGTCCCTGTGTCATCACAGATTACCTGTTCCCTGCGTCATCACAGACCACTTGCAATGTTCCCTGTGTCATCACAGATCATCTGCAATGTTCCCTTTGTCACCACAGATCACCTGTTCCCTTTGTCACCACAGATCATCTGCAATGTTCCCTTTGTCACCACAGATCATCTGCAATGTTCCCTGTGTCATCACAGATCATCTACAATGTTCCCTGTGTCATCATGGATCACCTACAATGTTCCCTGTGTCATCACAGATCACCTGTTCCCTTTGTCACCACAGATCATCTGCAATGTTCCCTGTGTTATTACTGATCACCTGCAATGTTCCCTGTGTCATCACAGATCACCTACAATGTTCCCTGTGTTATTACTGATCACCTGCAATGTTCCCTGTGTCATCACAGATCATCTGCAATGTTCCCTGTGTCATCACAGATCATCTGCAATGTTCCCTGTGTCATCACAGATCATCTGCAATGTTCCCTGTGTCATCACAGATCACCAAACACGGACACCGGTGTCTGTGTAGAACCCCCCCCCCCATCCCCCCACCCCCCACCCCTGACAATTTACCAGGGAGACCTAACCTCATTTGTCTCAGACAGAAGCCACGTGGATGGCAGGTGCTATTAATTCCAGACCTTTTACCTTGTTGGCAGGAACTCTCTCAGACATGAATTTCTCTCTGCTGCCCTCCCCTCTCTCCTTCCTTCCTTCCGCAATCACCAACACTTCCCTTCCTCTACTGCCAAGCACACACACACACACACACACACACACACACACACACACACACAAAGTCTTTCTAAAAGAAATAAGTGGACTATCATACAGGCTCTCATGGTACGCACAGTTCCGGTGTCAGATCGATAGCTCTCCCTGTGTGAACGTTCCCCCGGACAGTGTGAATAAATCACACCGCTGTGTGGTGGCGGCAGTCATGAACAGGGCTGACTGGACACACAGGTGTCTGTCACTGAACGGACCACGTCCATCACTACGGCCCTTCCCTGCTGGGTGGGTGTGGGTTTGGGGGCAGGGGGGGGAGGTGGGAGAGGGGAGGGGGGAGAGGGGGGTGCGGGCCTTTGTGTTGACGTCAGGTTAGTGTTTGACTTTGCTACATGATTTTTTGAGAATGGATTGGCCTCTCACGAATGCTCATAATGCTTTTCTGTCTGTCGTTCTGTCTTTTATCTTAAAAAAAAAAATCGTTCTCTCTCTTTCTCCTTCATTGTCATTTTCTTTCTTTCCATCTTTCATTTTTCCTATCTTTTTTAACCTGTCAATTTTTTCAATGAAGACGGGAAGATGTAGGAAGTAACGGCATGGCTGAATGAATCACACGTCATTCAATGGGGAATCACCTCTGTTCTCTGACCCAGCACTGTGGATGATATGGCTGCATTCGTGTGAGCTGACATTCACCTCTCTCTGTCTCTCTTTATCTCTCTGTCTGTCTGTCTCTGTCTCTCTCTGTCTCTGTCTGTCTGTCTCTCTCACAGCAGACTAAACCCCACCCCTTCCGGTCAACAGCAGAGTACCTTGCAGAGAGCCCCAGTCCCCAATACCATTATCTGAAGTCTGCTCGCTGCTTGAGTGTGGAAATAACCAACTGCTTCCTCAGCCACCTCTTCAAATGGTTAGTGCAGAGAGAGAGACAGAGAGAGAGAGAGAGAGAGGGGGGGGGGGGGCGGGGAGGGGGGGATCAGACAGACATAGGGGGTGGTGGAGAGAGATGAGAGTGGTGCCGCTTTCTAAGCAACCCACTGTAACAGTGTTTCCACAGTCTGCATTCAGCAAGACAGAACTCCTTCAGCACAGTGTCAGTGCTCTGATGACGACATGGGGTGACAGTGGAGCACTGTTGCTGATGCTATTACCACTGCTACTACTATTATCACCACTACTGTTACTGCTGCTGCTAATGCTACTTCTTCTGGGATAAACGCTGTTACTATGCTGGTGATGCTAGAATACGTCTGCTGCTGCTTCCACCACTACTGCTGCTACTGGTATTCTTCAAAAACTGTTATTCATAACCATACTAATTTTAATAATAATGTTAATGTACATTTATATAGCGCCCTTTCTCTCAAAGAGCTCAGGGCGCTTTACATAAAAGAAACAATGTTACATAAAACATCCATGACCACCCTTTCTCAAAACAACCTCCCCCCCCCCTTACCCCCCACCCCACACACTCTCCCTTTCCCACTCTACATACATCTAAAGTGAGCTGACATGGGTGGAGTTGGAGAACAAGGAAGCTGAGAGCGCTTATAGATAGGTTTTAAAAAAGATCAGTTTTTAGTGATGAGCGTAAAGCAGATGCACAGATATGATGAGGAAGGTTGTTCCAGATGTGAGGAGCTGCGAAGATGAAAGAACGTTCACAACAGGTTCTTGTAATGACGCGAGGAAGTTTCAAAAGGTTACTGTCAGAGAAAGGTCGGAGACTTCTTGCGGGAATGTAAACACTGATAAGGTCAGAAAGATATGTAGGTCCTGCGGAGTGGAAAGCAGAATAGCAGAGACACGCAACTTTGTATTTAATTCTCTCTTCAGTGGGGAGCCAGTGTAGAGTGCGGAGGTGAGGAGAAATGTGATCAGTACGTGGGACTCTGAGAGCCAGACGGACAGCATTGTTTTGAAGTTTTTGAATTCGCTGAAGAATAGTATGTGGACAGCCTATGAGAAGAGAATTACAGTAGTCGATTCGTGACAGCACAAAAGCAGAAATAAGAGTTTTAGTAGTTTCAGCAGAAAGGTACTGACGGATAGAGCTGATGCGACGAATTACACCACTGATTATGCGTATCAGATTTATTACCTGAGCATGCATACTGAGGTTTGAGTCAAGAATGACTCCAAGGTTCCTTGCTGATTTAGAAAATAATTGAACTGTGGCATCACCAACCACAATAAAGGCAGAAAAAGAAGTAGATGTGGACATTCTTGCAGAGGAAATAATCATAGCTTCAGTTTTGTCATCATTTAACTGTAGGTTATTGAATGTCATCTAGGATTTAACATGTAATCCTGCATTGACAGAATCAGACTGCGTACTTGGTTTGGTTCTGCAGACTTGTAGCTGAGTATCATCAGCAAAAGGATGGTGAAGAACAGAATGGCCAGAAATGACATCAGAAAGAGGAGCAGTGTACAGAACGAACAGAACGGGGCCCGGGACAGAGCCTTGTGGCACACCATAGGGGATCAGGGTTGTTTCAGACTTAAAGTTATTAACAGAGACAATCTGGAAGCGGTTAGATATTAAACATTTTGTTGCTGCTACTGCTGCTGTCACTCGACATGCCTTTTGGTATACTTGTAAGTAGCATGCTCGACATGCAGCACATATTCATGTTAGTCTGTAGGTCACTCAGTGTGACCAAGTTCGTTCGTTTATTTATTCATAGTCTGTTCATCTAAGATGATGATATTAGACTGAAAATAAATGATATTATTATTATCATTTGGATTATTATCATTTCTATCATAATGATGATTGTCATTATTAATTAGAAATCGACATTTCTGTATATTCGATCAGTGTGACCAAAAGGTGTGGCATTGCCTTGCATAGCATCTTCAGATGTGGGCACTTTGATATCAGCACATAATAAAAACGTTTTGTTTCTTTCATTACTTTATCGTCCATGTAGAATTAATGGCATGCGACCACTCTATTCCTACACTTCTTATCCACAACCATCTATAGCCACTGTATTCAATTAAAGAAATCAAATCATGACATGATTATAATGAGACACGTGCACATAAAACAACAACAGCAGCAAGAGCAGCAGCAGCAACAACGACAACAATAACAACAACTAATGCTTACAGAATCCAATAATCACGTTGTCAAACAAGCTAACAAACCAAAAGCGAATAAAAAATCTCTGAACAACACGATTCTGTGCCACAGTCTCCGGCTAATTAAAAGGCAATAACGTGATAGAATTCGGAATGCATCCTTTATGATTCAGCAAACAAAACGGAACGAAAACAAAACAAAATAATAAACAAAATACAGTGCAGTCAAATGCAGTTTATTCAGATAAGAAAAAAATGAGAAGAAACTGGTTAGATAACAAAAATGACAGTTGACAATTAAATAGAATGTACTGGTTGATGAATGATAGAATAAATAAATGCACTAAGATAAAACAGACAAAATAAACGAAAACAGTAAGACAAAGCAGCCAGCTGCAAGATGCAAGTCAGCAACGCGCGAAACAGCCAGCGAGCCTGTTTATTTCCGTGATGGGTGTCAACATGTACTGCTAATGCAGCAGCATAAAGGCAAAGGGTTTCTTGTTTAGTTCACAGCATCTGTGAACACCACACGTGTAGGTGGTATGTCGTTTCACTTGTCTCCGAGCAGAGTGCGTGGTGAAAAACACTGTTTGTTAATTGTTGATTTGTCTGGTTTTTCTTGCTACTGTGTACTTATTTATGCATTGATGTTGTTCTGCTTTCTTTTACTTATTTTCGAATTATGTTTGTTCGAGTTTTTATTCATTGCATTTGTTCTCATTGCTCTTGATTTTATTGTTGTCTTGTTGTTGTTTACTTATTTACTAGATTCGCTTACTTATTGGTTTATTTGTTTCACACACACACACACACACACACACACACACACACACACACACACACAAACAAACAAAACAAAAAAAACAAAAAAAAAACCCACAAACACACAGATTTAGAGCGGCAGACATGCTATCAATCCTTTCCTCCCATGGCCGAAAGAAGTGAAGGCACATAACACGCAAGCCACACCTTCCTACAGGAACGACTATCGTTCCAATAAACACTGTCCATTGTCGTGGTCTTGGCTTTCACACTGCACGGATGACGGAGTGTCTGAAGGCCTGTTCCTTTCAACACAATGCACGCAGTCCACCGGATCCTACAGTATGAAAACAGCGTTCATAGCTGTTGTACACATGTGTGAAGGCCAAGCTGAAAACAAAAATTGCACTGGCTTTCCCAAAAGAGATATTTGATTGCTGTCAAGCAGCAGAATGTGGACTTTGATAAAGCCATGCACAGTGAACCAAATGCGCTTTTCCCTTCCTCAATACTGATAGAAAAGCAAACTGAATCATGGCGTATTGATCATCGTGGGTATCAGGGATCTCACGTGGGAGAAACTGGAGGTAAGCCTTCACAGTGTTATTGATTGCTGGAAGCCTTTGTTCGCCTTAGGAAAGGAATGAATAGCACGCGCTGAAGATGGAGATTTAATGAATCAGATCATATCGTTTAAAGCCCAACGCCCACGAATGCACGTGTGTTTGCCATCAATCACCAGCACAGCACGCCTCATGCTCAAAGAGTCAGATCAGCAGGCTAAACGCCCCACGCCGGGACTGCCCATTGAATGACTGTGGCCACACCCTTCACACAGCTATCATCACCTGTGTCCTTACACTGATGGGACAACTTCACTAACCCTGGAAAGGATCGAAAAGGAATTCAACATATGAAACCTGTTACCACCTGAATAACACAACATATCAACCTATTACCACGTGGATAACACAAAGTGTGAAACCTGTTACCACCTGAATAAAACAGTATGAAACCTGTTACCACCTGAATAACACAAAGTACGGAACCTGTTATCACCTGAATAACATGTATGAAACCTGTTACCACATGAATAACACAGTATGGAACCTGTTACCACCTGAATAACAAGTATGGAACCTGTTACCACCTGAATAACACAACGTATGAAAACTGTTACCACTTGAATAACACAACGTATTAAACCTGTTACCAACTGAATACCATAACATATGAACCCTGTTACCACCTGAATAACACTGCGTATGAAGCCTGTTACCACCTGAATGACACAGTATGAAACCTGTTACCACCTGAATAACACAACGTATAAAATCTGTTACCACCTGAATAACACAGAACAAAACCTGCTACCACCTGAATGACACACCGTATGAAACCTATTACCACCTGATTAACACAATGTATGAAACCCGACACACCCAGAATAACATAGTATTAAACCTGTTACCACCTGAATAACACAGTATTAAACCTGTTACCACCTGAATAACACAGTATGAAACCTGTTACCACCTGAATAACACAGTATGAAACCTGTTACCACCTGAATAAAACAGTATGAACCCTGTAACCACCTGAATAACACAACGTATGAATCCTGTTACCACCTGAATAACACAACGTATGAATCCTGTTACCACCTGAATAACACAGTATGAACCTGTTACCACCTGAATAACACAGAATGAAACCTGTTACCACCTGAATAACACAACGTACTAAACCTGTTACCACCTGAATAACATAACATATGAACCGTGTTACCACCTGAATGACACAGTATGAAACCTGTTACCACCTGAAGAGCACAGTATGAAACCTGCTACCACCTGAATGACACACCGTATGAAACCTGTTACTACCTGATTAACACAATGTATGAAACCTGTTACCACCTGAATAACACAGTATGAAACCTGTTACCACCTGAATAACACAACGTATGAAACCTGTTACCACGTGAATAACACAAGGTATGAAACCTGTTACCACCAGAATAACACAACGTATGAAACCTGTTACCGCGTGAACAACATGTCATGGATGAAGGACTCAGCCCTGAAAAAGGCCTATTTGCATTTGGCCGGGCTATAGGAAAGCGGGGTGGATCTGAATGCAGGATTCATGACCTCGCAACGAAATTGAAACAGAACGTGTTTTTCGTGTAAGTTGCGGGTAATAATGTAATATGTTATATACAGCCTGACACAAGACAAGGAACGCCTGAAATATGCATTGATTATCAGCGGTTTACGCGAATCAAGAAAGCACCAGGGACAGATGTAGATCGTGAGATGCACGTGCAGCCCGGTGGCTGGTCAGTGACGTGCTGTGTGCATGGCGGTGTGTGCTCACTCCATCTCCCCAGGGGACACGGCACGCCGCCAGATTTGCTGAATGTTTCATTGGTGAGGCTGTGGCATGGGAATGCTCAGTCAATACCGTCATTTGTCTTTCAACGTGGCTGTATGGTCAGACACGGTCTTCCCACATCAGTACACTCCCCCCCCCCTTCTCTTCTCTCTTGCGTGTTGTGTGTGTGTGTGTGTGTGTGTGTGTGTGTGTGTGTGTGTGTGTGTGTGTGTGTGTGTGTGTGTGTGTGATAGAGACAGATAGACACACAGACGGTGAGGGAACGGAGCGTATAGAGCAAAGGGGTGATGATGTTTGATGCATTCCATCAAAGTGTGAATTTTGTCAGTGAAACGAAATTGAATAAAACACTTTTTTTTTCAAAGATAGCACGAAATAAAACAAAACAAGATAAAAAAAATAATAATAATGATGATGAAAGGAGACAGCCGAGGCAGGACAGCCCAGCAGGGAGCCTTGAGAAGACGTGTCCATCTCAATGCAGCATCAACAACAACGGAGGCAGCACGGAACAGCAATGCTGTCCCGCTGTATGCAAACAACCAGGATGAATGACAGCGTGTGCTGATGGGAGCCACTGAAACGATGGCTATAGTTCTTCACTGGAAGCTGGACAAGGAAGGTTGTACACACACACACACACACGCGCGCGCGCGCGCGCGCGCACACACACACACACACACACACACACACACACACACACACCGGCGCACTCTTCGGTCTGTTATTTTTTCACCTGACTTATAAAATTTGTGTGTGGAAAAAGCCTGTTCCCGTGAATGCATGGATGTGGTGTATTGGAGCGATAGGTGGAAAGACTGCTGTATTAACCACTATCATACTGCAGGCATTGCCAGCGATGTTAGGTGGACAGACTGTTGCATTAACCACCATCATACTGCAGGCATTACCAGCGATGTTAGGTGGACAGACTGTTGCATTAACCACCATCATACTGCAGGCATTACCAGCGATGTTAGTTGTATGCGTAAGTCAGGCATTTGCATCTTTTTAGAACAGGCGTGGTGTAGCGTATATGGATCAGACTGTACGCTTTGACACCTCCTTTAAACTGAAACTGAAGTTGATGGATGTCCCAGCCGTTGCTTACAAAACACATTCAGCCTACATTAGTACGAAAGTGATCCGCTTTTAGTACTAAAAGCTATGTCTGACAGCTAACAAGGTGGCTTTCTCTCCCGGACATTAACGACCCAAGTCATCGGAAACCTGTACAAATCACAGACAGACAGACCTCGCGTGCTGGATCCATGCGTGTGGATTTCTGTCGAGAGCTACAGCTTGTCTTTCCTTCCACATGCCGACACACAGTGCTTACTGAAGGTAAAGAACCACATCTACCACATGCTGATGCACAGACATTATTGAAGGCAAAGAACTCTATCTTCCACATGATAACACAGAGCTTGGTGAAGAAAAAGAACTACATCTTCCATATGCTAACACACAGAGCTTTGTGAAGGTAAAGATTTATATCTTCCACATGCTGATACACAGCTTAGTGAAAGCGAAGATCTACATCTTCCACATGCTGACACACAGCTTATTGAAAGCGAAGAACTACATCTTCCACATGCTGACACACAGCTTATTGAAAGCGAAGAACTACATCTTCCACATGCTGACACACAGCTTATTGAAAGCGAAGAACTATATCTTCCACATGCTGACACACAGCTTATTGAAAGCGAAGAACTATATCTTCCACATGCTGACACACAGCTTATTGAAAGCGAAGAACCATATCTTCCACATGCTGACACACAGCTTATTGAAAGCGAAGAACTATATCTTCCACATGCCAACACAGAGCTTTGTGAAGACAAAGAACTACATCTTCCACATGCTGGCACATAGAGCTTTGTGAAGGTAAAGATTTATATCTTCCACATGCTGATACACAGCGTATTGAAGGCGAAGAACTATATCTTCCACATGCTGACACAAAGAGCTTTGTGAAGGCAGCGAACTATATCTTCCACATGCTAACACACAGAGCTTTGTGAAGACAAAGAACTACATCTTCCACACGCTGACGCAGAGCTTTGTAAAGACAAAGAACTGTATTTATATAGCCGAATGGTTAAATTGTTGGACTTTTAATCTGAGGGTCCCGGGTTCGAATCTCGGTGACAGCGCCTGGTGGGTAAAGGGTGGAGATTGTTCCGATCACCAACGTGAACATATGTGCAGACCTGCTAACGCCTGAACCCCCTTCGTGTGTATATGCACGCAGAAGACCAAATGCGCATGGTAAAGATCCTGTAATCCATGTCAGCGTTCGGTGGGTTATGGAAACAAGAACACATCCAGCATGCACACCCCGAAAACAGAGTATGGCTGCCTACATGGCGGGGTAAATAAGCATACACGTAAAATGTTACAATTCTGTCAGACTGTGTATGTGTGCGTGCCTGAAATCTGATTGAACGACACACGAAACGAATGATGAGCGCCCAGTGGCAGCCGTCAGTCGACTCTACCCAGGTAGGCAGCCTGTTGTGTAAATGACCCCGTGTTTGTAAAGCACTTAGGGCTTGGTCTCCGACCGAGGATAGGCGCTAAACAAGTATCCATATCATTCAATCAATCAATCAATCAATCAATTTTCCACATTTTGACACACAGCTTTGTGAAGACAAAGAACTATATCTTCCACATGCTGACACACAGCTTTGTGAAGACAAAGAACTATATCTTCCACATGCTGACACACAGCTTTGTGAAGACAAAGAACTATATCTTCCACATGCTAACACAGAGCTTTGTGAAGGTAAAGATTTATATCTTTCACATGCTAACACAGAACTTTCTGAAGACACAGAACTATATCTTCCACATGCTGACACACAGCTTGGTGAAGACAGAAAACTATATCTTCCACATTCTAACACACAGAGCTTTGTGAAGGTACAGAACTCCATCTTCCATATGCTAACACACACATCTTATTGAAGGTAAAAAACTATATCTTCCACATATTGACACACATTGCTCATTGAAGACAAAGAACTATATCTTTCACATTCTAACACACATTGCTCATTGAAGGTTAACAACTATATCTGTCACATTCTAACACACAATGCTAATTGATGGTAAAGAACTATATCTGTCACATTCTAACACACAATGCTAATTGACGGTAAAGAACTATATCTGTCACATTCTAACACACAATGCTAATTGATGGTAAAGAACTACATCTGTCACATTCTAATACAGAATGCTCATTGATGGTAAAGAACTATATCTGTCACATTCTAACACACAATGCTAATTGATGGTAAAGAACTACATCTGTCACATTCTAACACAGAATGCTAATTGATGGTAAAGAACTATATCTGTCACATTCTAACACACAATGCTAATTGACGGTAAAGAACTATATCTGTCACATTCTAACACACAATGCTAATTGATGGTAAAGAACTACATGTCACATTCTAATACAGAATGCTAATTGATGGTAAAGAACTACATCTGTCACATTCTAACACAGAATGCTAATTGATGGTAAAGAACTATATCTGTCACATTCTAACACACATTGCTCATTGAAGGTAAACAACTATATCTGTCACAATCTAACACACAATGCTCATTGAAGGTAAAGAACTATATCTGTCACATTCTAACACACAATGCTAATTGATGGTAAAGAACTATATCTGTCACATTCTAACACACAATGCTAATTGATGGTAAAGAACTATATCTGTCACATTCTAACACACAGAGCTTAGTGGAGATAAAGAGCTATATCTTCTGACGACATGATCCGGTTTTTTTTTTTTTTCTTTCTACACTCTCTGTTTCAGTTCTGTCTTATCTCGCCTGCTTCTGCCCCTGTCTGTGTCTCTTTTAAACTTTTGTCTGTCTGTCGGTCTCTACATATATCTCTCAAGGGCAGATTGGAAGAATGGGCCATGCCTAAAATCCCTGTTTGTGTCTCTTTTAAACTTTTGTCTGTCTGTCGGTCTCTCCCTCTCTCCCTCTCCATCTCCCCCCTCTCTCTTTCACTTTTCTGTTGAAACTTTTTTGGTTTTTTTTTGTTTTTCCCCCAAGGCCTGACTAAGCGCGTTGGGTTACGCTGCTGGTCAGGCATCTGCTTGGCAGATGTGGTGTAGCGTATATGGTTTTGTCCGAACGCAGTGACGCCTCCTTGAGCTACTGAAACTGAAACTGTCGGTCTCTATACCTCTCTCTCAAGGGCAGATTAAAAGAATGGGCCATGCCTACAATCTCAATCCTTGAATAAAAAATGTGTTGGGTTCTGCGTTCCCTCCCTCTCTCCCTCTCCATCTCCCCCCTCTCTCTTTCACTTTTCTGTTGAACCTTTTCCCCAATGCAATATCTCTTTTTCACCCTTTTTTCTTGTGATATCTCAACAGTACTGCTGCTGTCTGATTTGTTGGAGCAAAATGATGTTTTATTCTTGCCACTGACGCTGTCCCTCACTGTGTCTCTCTGTCTGTCTGTTTGTCTCCCTTTCTGTCTCTCTGTCTCTGTCACAGTCTCTGTCTCTCTGTTTCTCTCTCTCTATCTCTGTGCGTGTGTGCGTGCGCGTATGAGTGTGTGTGTGTGTGTGTGTGTGTGTGTGTGTGCGCGCGCGCATGTGTATATGTGTGTGTATGTGTGTGGGTGAGTGTGTGTTTGTGTGTGTGTGTGTGTGTGTGTGTGTGTGTGTGTGTGTGTGTGTGTGTGTGTGTGTGTGTGTGTGTGTGTGTGTGTGTGTGTGTGTGTGTGTGTGTGTGTGTGTGTGTGTGTGTGTGTGTATGTGTGCATGTGTGTGACCGTTTCAGGGTTTGTTGTTGTTTTTCAAAAAGGAACGTACAAGAAGCAAATTGTACTTCAGCATAAACTATTTTAGTTTCCCCTCAAAAGCCTTCTGTTGTCACCAGAAGAAACACTATCAAAACCGATCTGTCCCTACACCCGAACTTTATACAGTTTCCTGTTTTGTGAAATTCACTGACTTGATGAATCGGCTACAGATGAAAAGAGAGGCACCCTGGAAATACAGGGTTACAGATCGAATTGCCTTTCACGTCCTGTGTCCAGGGTCGGCACAGGCCAAGGAAGGCGGGACCCAATCCTATCCTTCCGCAGTTTCCCCCGACTGAAATCAACTTGCCAAAACGCGGCCTGGAACCCTGACCACTGGTTAACACTGGATCAGAAGCCAAACCGCCACGACATCCCCTCCCCCCCCCTCCCCCTCAACCACCCCCCTGCCCCCCCCCCCCCCCTCCCCCGCCGTGTGTGAAGGGCAGGCCGATAAACCGTGAGGATGTCGGGTGGCTGTGGTGACACTCCGATGTGAAATGAACAGGGCAGGGCTGGATGTCCGTCAGATGGCCCATAATAATAATAATAATGGTATTTATATAGCGCTGAATCGTGTGCAGAGACAAATCAAAGCGCTTTCGCACCAGTCATTCACACACATGCATAACTCTAAAACTGGAGAAACTGAAGACAAGGAAGAGGCAGGGAAGGGAGGCTATTTTGGGAAGAGGTGGGTTTTAAGGCCAGACTTAAAGAGCTGAGTGTGGAGACTTGACGAAGCGAAAGAGGAAGTTCATTCCAGTTGCAAGGTCCAGAGACAGAGAAAGAACGGCGGCTAACAGTCGAGATCTTGAATCTGGGTATGCGTAAACAGAGTGGATCCGAAGCTGATTGTAGTGAGCCCATAACCCTCACTCACTCTCACCTCTCCGCCCACTGAAGAACACGTGTCCTGTGTGCTGTTTTTGGTCAGCACACATCACACTTTCCTTCCACAAACCAATTATTGTCACGCAGTCTGTTGATGAAGCTCTCGTGATGTGATTTTTACATCCTTGAGGGAACAGCGGGTGGAGTTGATGACGAGGGTGTGGGTGTGGAACGGCGTGGAGGTGGGGGGTGGGGGGTGGGGCGGGTAATGATCTGTCTGAACCAGCTGGGAACTGCAGTGTTATGGACACTTTAGATCTGCTGTCTGACCATGTCACTTTCTGCAGCTGCTGTTCGTAGCGTGCTGTTGTTCCATTTGTGTCCAGGAGAGGCCATTTTCTGTGATGGAGAGACAGGGGGGGTCTGAAGGAGGAGGAAAATGGAACAGAGTGGAACGACCGTATGAGAGAGAGACAGACAGACAGACAGAGACAGAGGGACAGAGAGACAGAGCGAGACAGAGAGAGACAGACAGAGAGAGAGAGAGTGAGAGAGAGAGAGAGACAGAGAGAGAGAGACAGACAGAGACAGAGAGACAGAGCGAGACAGAGAGAGACAGACAGAGAGACAGAGAGAGTGAGAGAGACAGAGAGAGACAGACAGACAGACAGAGACAGACAGAGAGACAGAGACAGAGAGAGAGACAGAGAGAGACAGAGAGAGTGACAGAGAGAGATGTACAAACAGACACACACACACACATATACAAGGACACACACACACACACACACACACACACACACACACACACACACACACACACACACACACACACACACACACACACACACACACACACACACACACAGATACAGATTGAGAGGCACAATGACAGACAGACATGATGAAGATGTTTGATTATTTTCTGGATTCATTTATGCACATTTTATTCTGTCTGACCGGCAACAATCGATAGCACGTTTAAACATCATTATGCATACTCCTTAAACACACACACACACACACACACACACACACACACACACACACACACACACACACAGAGTTATTTACCCTGTCTACGCCACACTTAGCAAATGCAAGAGAGCAGAGAACCAGTACACACACTGAACCAGTACAAACACTCAACCAGTTTAAACTGTGAACTCCATTCAACCAACGCTCTGATGAAATAACCCAGAACAGGCCAGGACACTTCAACACTACAAGGATATAAGAACAAACTCCACTGGGAATCATGGTTCTAAAACCGTGGGAGTAATTGCCTCTGCTGCAGGACGTGGGGGGGGGGGGGAGTGAGTGGAGGGGGGGAGGGGGGTTAATAGAAGTATTCAGTCAGGCAGGAAAACGCTGTCGGGCCTACCACACACAGGGCGCTATAATACACAGGGCGTCACCAAAGCGTCATCACACACAGGGCGTCACCTCATACACGGCGTCATCACACACGGGGCGTCACCCCACACACATGGCGTCACCACACACAGGGCGTCATCACACACAGGGCGTCATCACACACGGGGCGTCACCCCACACACATGGCGTCACCACACACATGGCGTCACCACACACAGGGCGTCATCACACACAGGGCGTCATCACACACAAGGCGTCACCACACCCAGGGCGTCATCAGACACATGACGTCATAACACACAGGGCGTCATCACACACATGGCGTCACCACACACAGGGCGTCATCAGACACATGGTGTCATCACACACAGGGCGTCATCACACACATGGCGTCATCACACACAGGGCGTCATCACACACAAGGCGTCACAACACACAGGGCGTCACCACACAGAAGGCGTCACCACACACAGGGCGTCATCACACACAGGGCGTCATCAGACACATGACGTCATAACACACAGGGCGTCATCACACACAGGGATCACCACACACATGGCGTCATCACACACAGGGCGTCACCACAGACAGGGCGTCATCACACACAGGGGTCACCACACACAGGGCGTCATCACACACAGGGCGTCATCACACACAGGGCGTCACCACACACATAGCGTCACCCCACACACAGGGCGTCATCAAACACATGGTGTCATAACACACAGGGCGTCATCAGACACATGGCGTCATAACACACAGGGCGTCATCACACACAGGGGTCACCACACACAGGGCGTCATCACACACAGGGGTCACCACACACAGGGCGTCATCACACACAGGGGTCACCACACACAGGGCGTCATCACACACAGGGGTCACCACACACAGGGCGTCATCACACACATGGCGTCACCACACACAGGGCGTCATCACACACATGGCGTCACCACACACAGGGCGTCATCACACACAGGGCGTCACACGTCCAGATGACACGTGGTACTTCATCACACGTCCTGATCACACACGGTACTTCATCAAACGTCCAGATTACAAGTGGCACTTCATCACGCGTCCAGATTACACACGGTACTTCATCACACGTCCTGCTTACACGTGGCACTTCATCAAACTTCATGACTACACGTAGCACTTCATTAAACGTGCAGATTACATGTGGCACTTCATAAAACGTGCAGATTACACGTGGCACTTCATCAAATGTCATCATTACACGCGACACCTCATCACACGTCCAGATTACACACGGCACTTCATAACACATCTAGAGTACACGTGGCACTTCATCAAACGTGCAGATTACATGTGGCACTTCATCACACGTCCTGACTACACGTGGCACTTCATCAAATGTCATCATTACACGTGACACTTCATCACACGTCCAGATTACACACGACACTTCATCAAATGTCATCATTACACGTGACACTTCATCACACGTCCAGATTACACGTGGCACTTCATCACACGTCCTGATTACATGACACTTCATCACACGTCCAAATTACACGTGACACTTCATCAAACGTCATGATTACACGTGACACTTCATCACACGTCCTGATTACAAGTGACACTTCACCACACATTCAAATTGCACGTGGCATTTCATCACACGTCCTGATTACACGTGACACTTCATCACACGTTCTGATTGCACGTGACACTGCATCATTATGGTGTACAGACTCGTGCGTGGGCCGCTCATACGGCACAATCTTTAGTCCGGCGACAAAATCTACGACAGAGAGAGTCTTATTTTCACGCACCTTGCCGCATGGAACGACCAATCAGGCAAGGGCTCAGTCAAACAATGGTTATCGCTCCACAACAAAACTGTTGCCGTTCACACAAAGCAGATTTCTATCGCGGGTTTTCTTTTTCGGGTGGTACTGATAAGCAAGAGATCAGAACGGACATTTTTTTTTTTTTTTTTTTTTCAAAATGCGTTCAGACTTGGAAACACAAACTCCAGTGCACATGTCTTTAGTGTAACTGTACCATATGTACAGTATACTACAATGCTGATTTTTGTTCCATCGGGACATCTGGTGTTAAACTATGGTAACATGCGCAGACAAAGTCAAAGAAAAAGTAAAATGGAAGAAAATATGGCAAATTCATACACTATAAATGTTGTCATATTTCATCAATGAAATCTGGCCTATAGTTACCATTACTAAGTGTTAGACACATTTTACTGATACACGTATATAATTACAGAAATTGATCCAAATGCTGTCTGCCTGGTCACCATACCACCTTTATTTATGGAATTTTCCTTGCATCCAAACACAAGTTTGTCAGTTAACTTCGCATGAAGAAAAAAACACTACTCACACCCCTACCTCATAAATAACAACAACAAACAAACCGACCTGATGATGACATTAATACTTACATGGATACTTGTCACGGATGTTGCGCCTATGCCTCCTCCCCTCCTCCTCCCCCCCCCTCCCCCTTGCACCCCTCTCCCCCAACACTGCTATCACTCAGCCGTAACGAACTTGGTCACCTTTTAGGCGGGAAGCAAACTACAATCATGTTACGTATCAATGGAATATTCAACTGATTCATGTATATCACTACATACATACATTTAAAAAAAAGAAAAGGAAAAAAAGAAAGAAAAAAATTCGTCACTGCGACTTCTGAAAATGTGATTAAGTCTGCACTTTTACCATCACTCCTATTGAAATAAACTCCCCCTCTACCCACCCAACCCAACCGTCTCTACCTCACGACCTCTGTCCCCCCACGCAGAAGACATCTGTTGAAGTGTCTGGATAAAGTCAGCACTGAACTACACACACTGAAGGTGGTCCGTGCATGTATTTCAAACAGGAGCACTGGAGGAAAACGAATTGTCTTCCCGGCGGGCACCAGACTGGCAGGAATGGTGAAAGCAGCATGGTTGGTGAGACTACCCCTGTGGTAGTTTTGGTGACTGTTGTGGGGGGCGGGGTGGCGTCGACAGTGGGGAGGGATGGGGGTGGCGGCAACAGTGGGGAAGGGGTGGAGGTGGGGGTGGGGGTGGCGTCAACAGTGGGGACGGGGTGGGGGTGGGGGTGGCGTCAACAGTGGGGAGGGGGTGGGGTGGGGTGGCGTCAACAGTGGGGACGGGGTGGGGGTGGGGGTGGCGTCAACAGTGGGGAGGGGGTGGGGGTGGCGTCAACAGTGGGGACGGGGTGGGGGTGGGGGTGGCGTCAACAGTGGGGAGGGGGTGGGGGTGGGGGTGGCGACAACAGGTGGGAGGGGGTGGGGGTGGGGGTGGCGTCAACAGTGGGGACGGGGTGGGGGTGGGGGGTGGCGTCAACAGTGGGGACGGGGTGGGGGTGGGGGTGGCGTCAACAGTGGGGAGGGGGTGGGGGTAACAGTGGGGAGGGGGTGGGGGTGGGGGTGGCGTCAACAGGGGGAGGGGGTGGGGTAACAGTGGGGAGGGGGTGGGGGTGGCGACAACAGGGGAAGGGGGTGAGGTAACAGTGGGGAGGGGGTGGGGGTGGCGACAACAGGGGAAGGGGGTGAGGTAACAGTGGGGAG
>NC_134876.1:96595085-96632585 GCF_041734735.1 Babylonia areolata | reverse complement strand
ACACACCAACACACACACACACACACACACACACCAACACACACACACAGACCCACACACACACACCACACACACACACACACACACACACACACACACACACACACACACACACACACACACCAACACACACACACACACACACACACACACACAGTTCTCAAGAATTTAGAAGGTGGATTGAACGTGGAATAAAAGTCTTCGGAGCTCTGGATTTCAACTTAAAAGTTCTGTAGCGTCGTCCTTAATACTTTGCTAAATTATGGGTGTCGTCAGTTACTATCTGCCTGCTTTTTTTAACTACTCGATTTTCATACAGCTCTTGCATACTAGCTTGTTTCACTCCCACAATTTTACTGCATTCGCTCATGACATCGTTCAAAACACGCTTACCCCTCACTCCCAAACTTCCGTACCAGCACATAAATGAAACTGGTAAGTAGAACTCTCTGTGCTCAGAGATAAAAGGGGTGAAGAGGAGACCCAAGAGGAAAGGGAGAAGAGAGGCAAGGCGACGGTTATCAGGGAGTCAAGATGGCTAGGGGAGGACGCGAGAAAGCGACTCCAGGGGTTGGGAGGTGTTGGGGTGTTGGGTGCTGCCTTGTCATTCCTTGGAGCAGAGACCAGCTGTGTCGGTCTCCAGGCGTGAGTGGCGTTCTTCTTCTTCTTCTTCTTCTTCTCCTCCTTCTTCGTTCGTGGACTGAAACTCACGTTCACTCGAATGTATCCCATGTGTGTCTTTTATGTGTGGGGCCGCTTCTTCTTCTGTCCGACTCAGCCGGCAGTGAATTGTGGAAGCATTAAAACAACACCTTAATAATCTGGCAGGCAATGAATTATGCATTGAGATAAGAAGAATCTGCGAGACTGTGCAATATGTAGGATGAATAATGTGCAATATACAGGATGAATGTACAATGGAATATGTCTAATGCTTACGTCTATATTCTAAATATATTTCTGTTAATAATTACGATGTAATGATTAATTGCAATGTTTTAAAAGCGAATATGTGAAATGCTTTTATTTGAGAACATCTGTTTATTACTTCTGTTTAATCAAGTAATCTGCGTGTGTGTGGTGGGTGGGGGTGGGTGGGTGCGGGTGTGTGCTGATTATCTGGTTGTGGTTTTCCGCAATTTATCTTTATTCTTATCTCATCTCTCTATTATAATCAATGTGCAATGTAGTAGGCTATGCTTATAATTGTTTTTACATCAAGAATACTAGTTATTACCTGCAGTGTGTGGATGTATGTATGAAGCAGTGTATGTGATATTTTTTACATTTGTGTCTTCGTAATATTCGTAAAAGCTGTTGTTGACTTTTACAGTTATGGTTCCCATGTTGTTTACTTGTCTATGTTGTGATAATGCACCTGACCAAATTTCTCCAGTTGGTGATAATAAAGTTATTCTTATCTTATCTTATCTTTACTACCTGTATTTCTTGGTGTTTACATTTCCTGCCCCTCATGAGTCAGTTCTCTTGTGATTAATTGACATCCCCCACTCCGCCCAGCTAACTCCCCTCTCATACAATCACCACATCTGAAGCCTTGATGATGACAAACGGGACATTCTCTTCCAGCCAGGCCAGGTGTACCGCCAAGGTACCGCCACATGAACATGTCAATGTAGAGTCCTGCCGTCCATCTTGTTTTGAGTTCAGAGTTCTGTATCCGTCTGTCTGTATCCATCTCTATCTCTGTTTATGTCTTTGTCTCTCTCTCTCTCTGCCTCTCTATCCGGGTTTCTCTCTCTCTCTTTCTCTCTCCCTCTCTCTGTCTCTGTCCCTCTGTCTCTGTCTCTCTCTCTGTCAGTGGATCTTAATTTGACAGGATCGATTGCCCATACAGTGTTGGAGTCAGCACACTCAGCCACACCTCCTCAACAATTAACCGCAATACGTCTGGCTCTGTGTGAGGCCATTGACCGAACAGGTCTGGCTCGGAAGAAAAGACTGCATTACAAAAAACAGTCAGGGTATCAACGTATAATACGCTCCTGGTTTATGGAGAGCATGGTGATAAGTGTACGCTTTTCTTTTTGTATTGGTTCGTTTTTGGTTGGTGGGCTTGTGCTAAGATACACATGGCTACAGACAGTAGTGCAATAATGTGTCTGAATACACATCTACTTTTAGCAAAAGATGCCTTTACCAGACCTTTAATAAAGAGCAATAATGTTGTTGTTTTTTCTTGACACTATGAAGAAGAAATTAATGATGATGATTATGAAGATGATTATGATGACGTTGATGGTCAATAAACCAACTTTTTTGTGTTTCCCTAAAAATAATATATAAATGCTCAATGCATAAGAAAGCAAAAGCAAAGAAAACTGCGTTATTAAAAAAGAATGCATTCCTTCCCTCTCTTGATTACGCACACTACCAGCATCCATTGCCCCATCTAAGAAGCTGCCCCGTCACACACACACACACACACACACACACACACACACACACACACACACACACACCTTGTGGAAATCATGCCCACAGAGCTGAAACGTTTGCCATGACTTTACAAATCTCATATGTGAACTGCTCTAAAAATAGTTAATAGGAAAATGAAGAGAGCTATAAAGACAGATATGTTTAATTTGATAAAATAACATGAAATTAAAGGATCACTTACCGTCGCATTTACAGGATCTGCAGATACATTCAATGAAGGAAAACAAAACAAAAGCACGACAGTACGAAACATATGAGAGAAAGGATGAGAAAAATAAAACTTTCCGACATTCACATTGACTTCATCTTGCTTTAACCCCAGGAGACCATAAAACCAAGGCCTACAGACATGTCCTCAGACTGTTGTAATGAGGTACAAGAACACTAGATTTCAGGGATTACATTGTGTCAGACAGAAGACTGTTGTTACGACATATGGGGGACTGGCGTGTACTAATCACACTGTGTCATGCTGACGACTGTTGTTACGACATATGGGGGACTGGTGTGTACTAATCACACTGTGTCAGACAGAAGACTGTTGTTACGATATATGGGGGACTGGTGTGTACTAATCACACTGTGTCATGCTGAAGACTGTTGTTACGACATATGGGGGACTGGTGTGTACTAATCACACTGTGTCAGACAGAAGACTGTTGTTACGACATAATGGGGACTGGTGTGTACTAATCACACTGTGTCAGACAGAAGACTGTTGTTACGACATATTGGGGACTGGTGTGTACTAATCACACTGTGTCAGACAGAAGACTGTTGTTACGACATATGGTGGACTGGTGTATACTAATCACACTGTGTCAGACAGAAGACTGTCACAACGAGATATAGGGGACTGGTGTGTACTAATCACACTGTGTCAGGCTGAAGACTGTTGTTACGACATATGGGGGACTGGTGTGTACTAATCACACTGTGTCCTTGCTGAAGACTGTTGTTACGACATATGGGGGACTGCTGTGTACTAATCACACTGTGTCAGATAGAAGACTGTTGTTACGACATATGGGGGACTGGTGTGTACTAATCTCACTGTGTCAGATAGAAGACTGTTGTTACGACATATGGGGGACTGGTGTGTACTAATCTCACTGTGTCAGACAGAAGACTGTTGTTACGACATATGGGGGACTGGTGTGTACTAATCACACTGCGTCATGCAGACGACTGTTGTTACGACATATGGTGGACTGGTGTGTACTAATCACACTGTGTCAGACAGAAGACTGTTGTTACGACATATGGGGGACTGGTGTGTACTAATTACATTGTGTCAGACAGAAGACTGTTGTTACGACATATGGGGGACTGGTGTGTACTAATCACACTGTGTCAGATAGAAGACTGTTGTTACGACATATGGGGGACTGGTGTGTACTAATCTCACTGTCTGACATGGTGTGTACTAATTACATTGTGTCAGACAGAAGACTGTTGTTACGACATATGGGGGACTGGTGTGTACTAATTACATTGTGTCAGACAGAAGACTGTTGTAACGAGGTCCATGAACACTGGGGTTCACTGATCACACTGTGTCGGACAGAAGACTGTTGTAACGAGGTCCATGAACACTGGGGTTCACTGATCACAGTGTGTCAGACAGGAGACTGTTGTAACCAGGTCTATGGACACTGGGGTTCACTGATCACACTGTGTCAGACAGAAGACTGTTGTAAGGAGGTCCATGAACACTGGGGTTCACTGATCACAGTGTGTCAGACAGAAGACTGTTGTAACGAGGTCCATGAACACTGGGGTTCACTGATCACAGTGTGTCAGACAGAAGACTGTTGTAACGAGGTCCATGAACACTGGGGTTCACTGATCACATTGTGTCAGACAGAAGACTGTTGTAACGAGGTCCATGAACACTTTGTTCACTGATCACATTGTGTCAGACAGGAGACTGTTGTAACCAGGTCTATGGACACTGGGGTTCACTGATCACACTGTGTCAGACAGAAGACTGTTGTAAGGAGGTCCATGAACACTGGGGTTTACTGATCACATTGTGTCAGACAGGAGACTGTTGTAACGAGGTCCATGAACACTTTGTTCACTGATCACATTGTGTCAGACAGAAGACTGATGTAACGAGGTCCATGAACACTGGGGTTCACTGATCACATTGTGTCAGACAGAAGACTGTTGTAACGAGGTACATGAACACTGGGGTTCACTGATCACACTGTGTCAGACAGAAGACTGTTGTAACGAGGTACATGAACACTGGGGTTCACTGATCACACTGTGTCAGACAGAAGACTGTTGTAACGAGGTCCATGAACACTGGGGTTCACTGATCACACTGTGTCAGACAGAAGACTGTTGTAACGAGGTCCATGAACACTGGGGTTCACTGATCACACTGTGTCAGACAGAAGACTGTTGTAACGAGGTCCATGAACACTGGGGTTCACTGATCACATTGTGTCAGACAGAACCAGCATGAATGGCTGGTCTGCTCATGCCGGATGTCGCGTTCTGGTTGACAGGGAGGACTCTGCACTGTGTTTTATCACAGCTCCATTCCCTCCATTTTCCTCCGTCTGTCTGTCTGTCTGTCTGTCTCTATCTCTCTCCTCTCTCTCACCCCCTCTGTCTTTCTCGTTCTCGTACTTCCCCTTTTCTCCTCCTCCCTCATTCTCTCCTCCCCCCCTCCCTTTCTCTCTCCTCTCTCCCCTCTCTCTCTCTCTCCTGTCTCCCTCCCTCTCTCTCTCCTCTCTCCCTCCCTCTCTCTCTCTTCTTCCCCCCTCTGTCTCCTTTCTCCCTCTCTCTTTCCTCTCTCCCCCTTCTCTCTCTCCTCTCCTCTCGCAACTCCTTTATCAACACTGCACAGATCATCAGTGGTTGCGGATAGTCGGAAGGAATATACATATTTCATTATATCTATTTCGTCTTGAGACAATGAGGCACTTTAGTATAGCCCCAAATGAGTGGCATTCATTGAGAGAATACTAAAACAAATAGGGAGAAAAAAATAAAAGGGGAAAAAGAAGAAAGAAAGCAACAGCAACTCAAGTGTGAAAGCTCTTACAATTTCACACATGAACAGTAGCCGTTCTACAGTGCATGCCATCATGACACAGAGGTTGACTGCAACCAGAGACTGGTGTTGGTGGCCTGTGAAGTCAGCGTGCCAATGAAATACGCTGCCCGGAAAACGCGTTTGATGAGATGGTGAGGGAGACAGGACACCCCCCGCTGAGTAAACACCAGCACATGATCCTGATGTGGATGTTTTCTATGAAAACCCTGGGGGACAGTAATCATGTGAGGTCCGCCCACAGCTGCGATGTAACAACGTGGAAGAAAAGACAATGATCACACAGCGTGGGTGTGGATTGAAGAGAGATACATTCCCGCCAACAGCTTACTCCCACACCCCAGCTTTGAGCACCAAGCCGGGGACGGTCCAAGTAAACATCGCCTTGCAACAGACCCGTTTCCCCATCCCTAGAATCTAATCAGAAACGGAACAGGAATGATAAACGACAAGGAATAATCGATATTCATGTTTTCCTTGGCAAGACAGTTCCCTTTGATCGAGGAAAAGATCACTACTTGATTGCTTGATCCAGAGATGGTAAGAAAGGACGGAGAGACAGACAGACAGACGGACACAGAAATTCAGACTGACAGACAGACAGAAAAAACAACAACTGAGAACTCTGAACACAGAACTAAGAAACTGTCATGTCGCTCTCTCGCTCTCTCTCTCTCTCTCTCTCTCTCTCTCTCTCTCTCTCTCTCTCTCTTCTCTCCCTCTCTCTCTCTCTCCCTCTCTCTCTCTCTTACACACACACACACACACACACAACACACACACACACACACACACACACACACACACACACCACACCACACAACACAACACCACCACCACCTTCCAGTTTCAGTTTCTCAAGGAGGTATCACTGCGTTTGGACAAATCCATATACGCTACACCACATCGACTAGGCAGATGCCTAACCAGCAGCATAACCCAACGCGAGTGCATATATCTGTGTGTGTGTGTGTGTGTGTGTGTGTGTGTGTGTGTGTGTGTGTGTGTGTGTGTGTGTGTGTGTGTGTGTGTGTGTGTGTGTGTGTGTGTGTGTGTGTGTGTGTACCTATCAGAGTGGATTTCTTCTACATCGATTTGCCAGATCACACCCCTGTTGTTGCCGTGGGTTATGTTTCCGGCGCCTCAAGGGACCTGTGTTTATCGCCTCATCCACATGGCCATACGTTCAGTTTTTCCAGTCAAGCCTGGAAAAAGGGCAAAGGCGGGAATCGAACCCAGTCCCTCACGGATATTGTACTGACGGATAAGCATCTCAACCATTCTGCTTCCTTCCTCCTGACATACATATATACACACTGATACGGAGAGACAGAGAGACAGAGACAGAGAGAGAGACAGAGAAAGAGAGAGTTGTGCTCAGAAAGTTTTCAACTTTTGTCGTGAAGGAGGTTTGTGATTTCCATCCCCTCTCCCCCCTCTCTCTCTCTCTCTCTCTCTCTCTCATTCATGACATTTTACTGAACTCAGACAAAATATCCTCAAAGGAAAACAGTATCTCAGTCCGCTGTTTTCATCAGGGAAGCAAGCTATAAGGACTGCTGGCTGATATAATAAACCTCCAAACACTGCAGCAGAATTGGTTTCTGACAGAGACTGTCCCGGCCATTTACCCCAACTTATGACTGTGGCCACGGAGAGCGGCATGATTTATTGAAACGTTATCCTGGCTATCACAGGGAAATGGATCTTCATCGACCAGTTCTGCTCTGATGCTATACCCAGGGAGACTGCTATTGCGATTGGAATGTTTGTGTTAGTCAGAGAAATGTGTGTACTTTCTGTGGGAAGCAGCCACATGTTTTGCACCAAGGTGAAACGTACAAGAACTGACATAATTTTGCTGTAAAATATCTAAAATGTTAATTTGAACTTTTGTTGTCACTGGGGCAGTGGATTCATACCCACCTTGTGTGGGGGTTCAGCACAGGAAGGTTGGTCCAGTCCTCTGTGTGGTCACTGGGGCAGTCTTCTGTGTGGTCACTGGGGCAGTCCTCTGTGTGGTCACTCGGGAAGTCCTCTGTGTGGTCACTGGGGCAGTCCTCTGTGTGGTCACTCGGGAAGTCCTCTGTGTGGTCACTCGGGAAGTCCTCTGTGTGGTCACTGGGGCAGTCCTCTGTGTGGTCACTCGGGAAGTCCTCTGTGTGGTCACTGGGGCAGTCCTCTGTGTGGTCACTCGGGAAGTCCTCTGTGTGGTCACTGGGGCAGTCCTCTGTGTGGTCACTCGGGAAGTCCTCTGTGTGGTCACTCGGGAAGTCCTCTGTGTGGTCACTGGGGCAGTCCTCTGTGTGGTCACTGGGGCAGTCCTCTGTGTGGTCACTCAGGAAGTCCTCTGTGTGGTCACTCGGGAAGTCCTTTGTGTGGTCACTGGGGCAGTCCTGTGTGTGGTCACTGGGGCAGTCCTGTGTGTGGTCACTGGGGCAGTCCTCTGTGTGGTCACTGGGGCAGTCCTCTGTGTGGTCACTCGGGAAGTCCTCTGTGTGGTCACTGGGGCAGTCCTCTGTGTGGTCACTGAGACAGTCCTCTGTGTGGTCACTGGGGCAGTCCTCTGTGTGGTCACTGGGGCAGTCCTCTGTGTGGTCACTGGGGCAGTCCTCTGTGTGGTCACTGGGGCAGTCCTCTGTGTGGTCACTCGGGAAGTCCTCTGTGTGGTCACTGGGGCAGTTGATTCATACCCATCCTGTTTGGGGGCTGAGCACAGGAAGGTTGGTCCAGTCCTCTGTGTGGTCACTGGGTTAGTGGATTCATAACCACCTTGTTTGGGTGTTCAGCACAGGAAGGTTGGTACAGTCCTCTCCTTCCGTCGTTTTTAACGTTCCCGAACCAAAGTCAGGAGACCACACACACTTGAGTGGAGTGAGGGAAATCGGCGAAAAGTGCCTTTTCCCAAGCACAAAACATCATTTGGAAACGAGACTTTGAACCAGCATCACATGTGGACATTGGATCAGACGTCTGATGCGTCACGGATTAAGCCGCGGTGCCACCTTGCGGACAAGAACCAACAACCACCACAACAACAACAACAACAAATCACTGCCACAGCCTTTACCCACCCCCACCAGATGTGAGGCGCCTTTCAGTCATGGCTTGAGAATAAACAGGAAGACTGACCCCTCCTGCTGGGGGGATAATGAAGCAAAGGCAGCGAGATGGACTGTGTGTCCCGTTCCAGGATAAATGAGTATGAAAAACAATGTTGTCTGCACACAGAGAGGGACATGTATGGAGAGACAGACGCAGACACAGCCAACAGAGCGAAAGACAGACATACAGAGAAGGAATAATAAATGTAATAACTAGCCATTAAGTCTTTCTGAGAGCCTAAATAAGTGTCTTGTTTTGAACTAGAAAGTAGTTTCCGAAGCACACTGCCACCTATATACTTCAAATTCACAATGTTTACGGAACTCACTGAGCTTCCAGTGCTGAGCTTCGGGGGGGAGGGGGGGGGGGAGGGGGGGGGGGGGTTGTGAACCCCATCATCAAGGCTTACCTCAGGTAATATATTAGTTATCCGAAAAAACCGTTTTATCTTCCTAAAAGCAGTGATGACCACTGACAAACGAACCACACAACTAAGCACAGAACCAGAGCATATTGCTTTTCTCTGATGAACACTGCCCAGTGCTGACGGGCCACAAGACAGCAGCCTGATTTAGTTAAACATTACCCAAGCCAATACGGGCAGATGGATCTTCATCGATTGGTTTTGCTTCTGAAAGAATACCAAGAGATATTTCCATTGAGACCAGGATGTTTGTCCGTATATCTGTGCCAGATCAAAATCTGTGTCCTTCCACTGTGAACTGACCGTCTGTTTTTCACTTCTCCTCTGCTGAAAAAGAGACAATTGTTCGAAGGGTTGGAATGATTCACCTTAAACACAGTTGCCACCACCATCACTGCTAATACTTTTGTCTGCATTTAAACAATCAAATTGGTCTTTCCTGTTTCTAATAACATTGAGGTAATCATTTTTGTGTTTGTGTTCTATACGAGACTGCACAGGTCTGAAGAAATATAATCGCAGTAAACTTTGGTAAATAGGTCCTTTTGTGAGATGGAAAGCTCACTGCAAATTATGTCCCAGATTCGTTGGTTTAAGACTGAAGACAACACAGAGAGAGCGACAGAGAGACAGAGACAGAGAAACAGAGAGAGAGAGAGAGAACCAAAGAGAAAGAGTGAGTGAGACTGAGGGAAAGAGAGAGATATATTCATATCCACCACCCCCGGCCTTTCCAACGAATGAAAGGCAGCCAGGATCGTGCTGAACAATCCATTGGTCCTAACCGCTGGCTTTTATTGACTGATTTCTTGCATCGTTTGCAACGTAGTCTACAGAGGCAGACATTTCTTTCATTTTAGACATGAATGGTGTTAGCTGGTAATCAATAAGTCAGAAGCACTCCGAATTTGGAGACATTTCATGAAGACTGAACCGTTTTATGTTTCACTCAGCTTGCGGGTATTGACCTATTCTGATTTCACACAAATTAGATGGTTGCAAATTATCGCGTGTGGGCTTTGAATGGGTTCAGGGTGTTTAATGAATGTGTATGCTTTGAATGGGTTTAGGCGTATAATGAGTGTGTCTGCTTTGAATGGGTTCAGGGTGTATAATGAATGTGTAAGCTTTGAATGGGTTCAGGGTGTATAATGAATGTGTATGCTTTGAATGGGTTTAGGCGTATAATGAATGTGGTGTCTGCTTTGAATGGGTTCAGGTGTATAATGAGTGTGTCTGCTTTGAATGGGTTCAGGCGTATAATGAATGTGGTGTCTGCTTTGAATGGGTTCAGGTGTATAATGAGTGTGTCTGCTTTGAATGGGTTCAGGTGTATAATGAGCGTGACTGCTTTAAATGGGTTCAGGGTGTATAATGAACGTGGTGTCTGCTTTGAATGGGTTCAGGGTGTATAATGAACGTGGTGTCTGCTTTGAATGGGTTCAGGGTGTATAATGAGCGTGTCTGCTTTGAATGGGTTCAGGTGTATAATGAGCGTGTCTGCTTTAAATGGGTTCAGGGTGTATAATGAACGTGTCTGCTTTGAATGGGTCCAGGGTGTATAATGAACGTGGTGTCTGCTTTGAATAGGTTCAGGTGTATAATGAATGTGTCTGCTTTGAATGGGTTTAGTTGTATAATGAGCGTGACTGCTTTAAATGGGTTCAGGGTGTATAATGAACGTGGTGTCTGCTTTGAATGGGTTCAGGGTGTATAATGAACGTGGTGTCTGCTTTGAATGGGTTCAGGGTGTATAATGAACGTGGTGTCTGCTTTGAATGGGTTCAGGTGTATAATGAATGTGTCTGCTTTGAATGGGTTCAGGGTGTATAATGAACGTGGTGTCTGCTTTGAATGGGTTCAGGTGTATAATGAACGTGGTGTCTGCTTTAAATGGGTTTAGGTGTATAATGAACGTGGTGTCTGCTTTAAATGGGTTTAGGTGTATAATGAACGTGTCTGCTTTGAATGGGTTCAGGGTGTATAATGAACGTGGTGTCTGCTTTGAATGGGTTTAGGCGTATAATGAATGTGGTGTCTGCTTTGAATGGGTTCAGGTGTATAATGAGTGTGTCTGCTTTGAATGGGTTCAGGTGTATAATGAATGTGTCTGCTTTGAATGGGTTCAGGGTGTATAATGAACGTGGTGTCTGCTTTGAATGGGTTCAGGTGTATAATGAACGTGGTGTCTGCTTTGAATGGGTTCAGGGTGTATAATGAACGTGGTGTCTGCTTTGAATGGGTTCAGGGTGTATAATGAACGTGGTGTCTGCTTTGAATGGGTTCAGGTGTATAATGAATGTGTCTGCTTTGAATGGGTTTAGGTGTATAATGAATGTGTCTGCTTTGAATGGGTTCAGGTGTATAATGAATGTGTCTGCTTTGAATGGGTTCAGGTGTATAATGAACGTGGTGTCTGCTTTGAATGGGTTCAGGTGTATAATGAACGTGGTGTCTGCTTTAAATGGGTTCAGGGTGTACAATGAACGTGGTGTCTGCTTTGAATGGGTTCAGGTGTATAATGAACGTGGTGTCTGCTTTGAATGGGTTCAGGGTGTATAATGAACGTGGTGTCTGCTTTGAATGGGTTCAGGTGTATAATGAACGTGGTGTCTGCTTTGAATGGGTTCAGGGTGTATAATGAACGTGGTGTCTGCTTTGAATGGGTTCAGGTGTATAATGAACGTGGTGTCTGCTTTGAATGGGTTCAGGGTGTATAATGAACGTGGTGTCTGCTTTGAATAGGTTCAGGTGTATAATGAATGTTTCTGCTTTGAATGGGTTCAGGGTGTATAATAAGCGAGGTGAAAAATGTAGTCTTTTTGTGCTCTCTGTATTCTGGTTGATGAATTCTGAAGAAAAAAAACATGTCATTGCAGTGGATGATGAAATAATCTTTTCTGAAACCACAAATGTGCTCAAAAACTTTTATCGAAAAGAGAAATAAAGATAATCATTGGCACAATGATCAAGCATACATAGACAGCATGTATGCCTGTTTGGACTATGTGAAGTATTGAAAACTGGTGCTTTGTTTCAGTTTACTGCATCATGTTCGTTTAAGGTTTGGAGAAAGATGCAACAGCTGTTTGCATGCAGGTCAGATAAAAGAAAAGAAATGCGTAAAGAAAAGAAAAGCAAATGCGTCTATGACAATCATGAACTTATTACTTTGAGTGGTTGTGCTATGCTGAGTAATTGACTGTCAGTATTCCCTGGAAAAAAGTGAAATTCTTCAAGAAAATTAATGCAGACTCAGAACACACACACATGCGCACGTGCACGCACACATACACACGTCCAAGTGCACACGTATATACACAACTTACACACACACACACACACACACACACACACACACACACACACACACACACATGAGAGAGAGAGAGAGAGAGAGAGTATGGACACGTATATTGTCAAGCTAAAATGTCCCAAGGCCCACATCTAAATCAGGACCCTGTTAACTCACATCAAACTGCTGATCCTTCCCATCACGCAACACGTCCTGCAGCATTCTGGGAAGCTGATTTACATAACTGGCGACGGTCTCTGAAGAGATAACACAGCTGACATGCACGTGCACAACGTGGCTGAATTACGTGGTGGCTCGCGTCAGACAGGATGATTATGTTCCCAAAGCAAGCACACAGATGCTGATTTTCACATCCGCCGTCTAATGGATTTCTCATCTGCAAGTCTTATGAGCTATGAAGGGGATAGGAATAGACTGAGCAAGTCTGAGTATATGTTTAATGAATAGTTACAGAGTTATTATAGGCAAAACATTTGACGTTTTGCTGTGCTGCTATTCTTGTATTTGTGGATCATTGCACAAGTTCACCACTTCGTCCATTGTCATCTGTGCTGCAGGAAATGTGTTGTTCAAGAGTCGTCATAGAAAGGGCAGCCACAGTTACACATAGACATGCATGCACGCACACGCGTGCATGCGCACACATGCACATGCACACACACATGCACAGACATGCATAAAGACACCTATACACACTAACACAACTTGATCACATGCTCTTGGCTTCAACTACTGTTACTACTACTTCTACAGCTACTACTGTTGCTGCTGCTGTTACTAATGATAACGAGATGAGGAAGTAGAAAAAGAGGAAACTGAGATTGTGGAGTGTGGTGTCGATAGTCGACAGTAAACAAAAAATGATTTAAACTGCACCGGAGGTTTGATCTTCTTGTGTGTTGCACACACACACACACACACACACACACACACACACGCACGCACGCACGCACGCACGCACGCACACATACACACAAACATACACACAACACACACACACACACTGTTTGCCTTTCTTCGTTGTCTGAACCTCCCTGTTCTCCTGTTTATCTGACACCTTTTGACCTTTCTGATGATTGACTTGCCTTTGAGAGAAAAATCTGTGTAATTGTCTGCTTTTGTGGATCCGTGTCTTAGCTGTCCATTGAAGTTTTCAGAAGTGCGTTGTAAAATTCCTTGTTTCTGGTATGAAAGACTCCATTCCCCAGATTCTGTATAGAGAATTACTATATGATTTTGTGTGCAAAGCAATATGCATATGATTATCTGATGTTTCCACAATGTTGTTACTGCCAAGAACAGCTCAATATGTATTCATCTCTCATTCTAGCTGAACCTTTACTTACATAATTAAGGAGCAGAAATTTGGGGACTAAGTGTAAATAACCAGATTGAGAAAATGCATACATATGCAATTAAACGTTTCTTAAATGTACCAATACATTCAACTAATACAGTGTTATATGGAGAAACGGGAAGGCACCCTTTGTGTGTATGTATATATATATATATATTTTTGTTGTTGTTGTTGTTGTTGTTGTAAGGTGCATTAAATATTAGTTGAAACTGTTGAAACTTCCACAAACACGCTTATGCAGACAGGCCTATGATATGATATATATTCAAATGGATTTAGGGAAAGAGAACTGGGCTCACAGAGTAAAGAAAGTTTTATGAGAACATGGTTTTGGAATTGTGTGATTGTCACAGGGATTAGGAAACGTGAAGCAATTTATATCAGAATTTAAAGACAGACTTATGTGTTCTTTTCAACAAAACTGGTATTCCGATATAGAAACAAAAGGAAAAATACAGTTGGTGTTTCTCATTCAAAAACGTATTTCAACCTGAAAGTTTT
This sequence comes from Babylonia areolata, assembly GCF_041734735.1. NCBI lineage: Eukaryota > Metazoa > Mollusca > Gastropoda > Neogastropoda > Buccinidae > Babylonia > Babylonia areolata. Next base: position 96,618,352 of record NC_134876.1, on the reverse strand, counting down.
CTAAGTATCACTGCAGATAGATGGCAGAGAATAAGTTATGCAAAATTTCGATTGAGGACACTTGGTTTCAACACAAAAAAGAAATGGTTTGAACCTGAGACTTCCATAGAATTACCCTGCCCATCATGTGGTTCACAAATTGAAAATGAGATACACTTTTTGTTTTGAGTGTAAAGCTTATAATGAGTTGCGAGAGAAATGTAATTTTTTTAAGCAGGGGTAGCCGAAATGCACAACATTGCTTCTGTTTTATCGTCTGAGGATGAAATTATAATTAGATCGATTGCCAAATTTATTGCAGAAGCGCAAAAAATTTAGACAAGGACGTGCTATCCACGGGCAAAATAATATGTTATAAGGTATTTAACTATAATTGACTGAATGCTGATATGTTCTGGAATGAAAACAGGGAGTATATGAAATTTATGTATGTGAGAGGATGGTCGAATTTCCTTTTTCTTTTTCTTAGTACTTTCTTTAAAATGATGAAGTGATACAATGTACATATATAATTATGGTGGCATTGTTACCAATCTTTGTTTAACTGCAATGTTTAACACTTACATCATAGAGATTATTGTAATCTGTTGGCGTGAAAAGGTGATTCAAACTCATGAGAAAAAAAGCCATTTGCGGAATCAAGATAAAAACAAGAATTCATTAAACTCTCCACTACAATAAGCCAGAATTTCAACTAGGCATTTACCGCACAAAATCCCTCATGCCCGTAATTTCAGGAAAGAAAATATGGAGCAAAACAAAACAAAACAAGAAAATTGTTAGAAAGAGATAAAGTTAACGAAAGGAAACTAAAAAAGGAAATAAATCCAATGGCCATGTGTTTCCTCTCAAGTGAGTTCGCTCAGATCAATTACACGCCGATTTTTAAACCCAAACAAGTTGAAAAAATAAAAGCATTTTTAAAGGTTTATAAATTATTTTCAGTTATATAAATTTTGATTAGTAAATCTTTTGTCAGTAATGGATAAAAATGAGTTGTAGACCTGACTAAGGCCTTCGACATGGTGAACCCGTGGTCTGAGGAAGATCCTCCTGAAAGTCGACTGTCCAGAGAACCTAATCCAGCTGATTGCGTCATTCCACGATGGCATGCAGGCGAGGGTACTGGAAAATACTGACATGTCGGATCCGCTGCCTGTGGTAAATGGAGTGAAGCAGTGCTGCGTCCTAGCACCCATACTGTTCTCAATTCTCTTCTCTGCCATGCTGATTGACGCCTTCCAAGACTGTTACCGGGACATCTACATTCAGTTTCGCACAGATGACAAACTTTTCAACTTGCGGCGACTCCACGCCAGGTCCAGGGTGTTTGAGGCACTGTTGAGAGAGTTCCTCTTCGCTGATGACTGCGCGCTTGCTGCACACACCCATGAGGACATGCAGTTCATTATGGACAGGTTCTCAACCTCCTGCAGGCGCTTTGGACTCACCATCAGCCTCAGCAAGACCGAGTCCATGTACCAACCAGCTAGCTCACAGAACGCCAGTGCCTCCCTCCCACCTGCAATCAAGATCGATGACACAGAGATCAAGTCAGTCGACAAGTTTTGCTACCTGGGCAGCACCCTATGAAGCAACGGAGCCCTTGATGCAGAAGTGACGCTGCGCATCACCAAGGCCAGCTCCGCCTTTGGCAGACTCAACAACAGGCTGTGGAACAACAAAGGCATCAGGCTCAGCACCAAAATCAAAACCTACAGAGCTATTGTGCTGACCACCTTGTTGTACTGCTGTAAAACATGAACGACGTATCGCCGTCACATTCAACAACTTGAGCAGTTTCACCAGAGATGCCTACGAAAGATCCTCGGCATAAAGTGGCAAGACAGGGTCTCCAACCGCCAGGTCCTAGAGAGGAGCGGCCTGCCCAGCATCGAAAGCCTGCTGATCCAGTGCCAGCTATGCTGGACAGGACACGTTGTCCGCATGACAGACAGCAGTATCCCGAAGATGCTATTGTATGGCCAGCTGAAGGAAGGCCACAGCGAACTTGGAACACCCTGCAAGTGCTTCAAGGACACCTTGAAGACAAACCTCAAAGCCTGTGACATAGACATCGCTTCCTGGGAAACTGATGCCCTTGACCGCTCTCGCTGGAGGATGCTGTGCTCTAGTGGCATAAAGACGTTTGAAAACAAGAGAACGCTGTCCATTAAGGAGAAACGTGAGCGAAGGAAGCAGGGTTCAACTTCTGGAGACGTTTTCCCTTGCAACACCTGTGGGAAGTGCTGTGCATCCAGAATCGATCTTTTCTCCCATATGAGGACACACACCGACAGATAAGCCTGCCTGCCTACTTATCCGTCTGTCCGTCGGGAGACTCCATCATAAATTATCTTCAGTCATATAAATTTTGATTAATAAATCTTTTGTCGGTAATGGATAAAATGATTTTGCTGCTAAAACCCTTAATCATGCATATATATATATATATATATATATATATATATATATATATATATATATATATATATATAACCAGCCGCCGTGGCGAAGTGGTTAGCGTCGCGGACTGACGGCTGGGAGGACGCGGGTTCGAATCCCAGCGGAGGTGGGTTTTTCGGCCCGTGGCCGGCTCCTACCCAGAGTTGAGTGTGCTGTGGGCTTAAATGGGGAGACTGGGACCACACAGTCGAGTGTGTTGCTCTAATTACCAGACCAACACTGCAAGTGTCTGTATCTCTCGGGCCTGGTTAACGCCGGGATATCATTATGACAGGAAGCGTAGAGTACAGCCTTGTCACGCAGTCCCAAACCAAAATGGACTTCCATAGCAATATCGTCATCATCATCGTCATCCTCCTTCTCTTTCATCGTCATCAATATAAACAAAATAGTCTCAAAGTCTGTGACCTTTCATGCCCTGCTCTCATGGTGACCTCAGTTTCGATACCCCTCCACTTCCGTGCTTGGGGGGAGTTCTGTCAATGTCGTCAGTGTCGGCGGGTTCATGGAGGGCTGTTGTTTGAGGGACGTGGTGGCGGTCTCCACTCTGGGAGAGACGCTCACTCAGTCTGGCTCCGCGACTAAGCCATTATTGTCGTTAGTAGGGGGCTTAGTAGGTGGTGTCCTAAGTACGTTAAAACAGAACAGGCACCACTGAACACCACCGAAGTGACTCAGCAGCAGTGCAGGGTCTCCTCTGGCGTGTGGCCTCCAGGCGACCTAACATCGATGGTTCCCTGTGGACTGCCGACGCCGGGACTGCGACGGACGAACCCGGGTGTGGCCGTGTATGGGGGAATTTAAATGAGCGGCGTGGGTGAAATGCCACTGAAACGGCGCAGATGATGGGGCAGAAAAAAAAAAAAAAAAAAAAAATATATATATATATATATATATCGAAATATTTTAATTGTCAGACCACAGATCCATAACAATGGAGTTCGCAAGGACAAACACAATTAATACAGGGAAGTGAATATTAGGACAACCATTGAACTACATGGGCATCGATAACGATTCTAGAGCATTTGCTCGTAATGAAAACGCCTTGAATACAAACTTGCATATACTAACACTCAATCTCTCACTCGCTCAAGATAACAACATTGACATTTTAAATGCCCTTGGATGTTTGTGAAATTTAGCAGGAATAAACTGAGAACGCAGGGAACAGTACTTAGGGCAGACCAAAAGAAAATGCATTTCGGTTTCCGGAGTGTCATCACAAAAAGGACAATTCCTACTTTGCCCATCATAGTTAAACTGCAAAAAGTGTGAGCGCAAGTTGGACATTCCAATTCCAAACCGCGAAAAAACACGGCGCATATTTATACATTTGACATTGTTCAAGTAAGGTTTAAGTGACAAGGACTGGTTGTAAGCTGAATACACATCATAAAAATCGTGAGACTGGAGAGCTGAATGCCAGTCTTGAGTAAAGCAATCAACTAGACGCTGCTTAAATTCAATCATAAACATTTTGACATTACCAACTGACTGAGCCTCCCAAACAACACCAAATCCAAATTTATACAAAACATTTCTCACAGAGCAAGCCCAAGTACAATAATTATGACTTTGCAAAGATAACATCTTCTTAGGGAAACGGTCATTATCCATAAAGACAACACGAAGCCAAAATTTAAGACACTTGGAGTAGGTGGTCACATACAGGGGATAGCGACCAAGTTCACCGTAAATCAAGTGTCTTGGTGCTCTCTGACTCACGCCCAAAAGACGCTTCATTGCAGACAAGTGCATCCTTTCAATGCACTCTTGATTTCCAGTCAAACCTCAAACTTCTGCTCCGTATGTCAAAATTGGTTTGATTTGCATGTCAAATAGTTTGAAAAAAATACTGGGGGAGTGTTCACCAATAGACCAAAGCATTTTAAAGATAGCTGCACATCCCTTTATCCCTTTCTCGCACGTTCAGACAAATCACGCATAGTGGGTTGGAAAGAAAGTCGGGTAGTAAGGATAACACCAAGATACTTGTACATGCTAACAATTTTCAGTTGTGCATTACCGAACATCCATGCCTCGTTCTGTGCAAGAAAACCTCCATTTCTAAAGACAACAATAACACACACACACACACACACACACACACACACACACAGAGAGAGAGAGAAAGAGAGAGAGTCTATATCTAATATCATATGTTTTTTTTTCCATATGTGAATAAACGTGATCTTAAACAACAACTACCACTGCTGCTGTTACTGTACGAATTAAGGGCCGAAACACTTGACTGAGGAGGACTTCTTCTCTGAAGACCTGTAGTGTCCATCTCTCCCCAGAGTTTCTTATCATTACTGCTACTTCTACTACCATTGCTACTGCTCCTCCTCATACGACTACTACTACAACTGCTACTACTACTTCTACACTGTGTTTGTGGGTAGTGTTACTGCCTGCCTGGCGCTGTCTCACTATCCACACTTCTGTTTGCTACTCTGCCTGGCTATGTAACTGTCTGCTGATCTGGTAATGGTCACAAGGCTTCTGATCAGACTCAGAAGCATAATACGATACGTCATGGCAGCTTGACTCACTCATGGTGAAATAAGCACCAGTCACTTCAAAGGAAGGGGCAAGAATATTTACGACACGCGCACACGGACACACACAGACGCACAGACACAGACAGACAGACACAGACACACACAGACACACAGACACAGACACACACACACAGACACACACACACACACACACACACACACACACACACGTACGCATACATGCACACACACATAACAAAAAACAATAACATGCGCCAGCACACACACACACACACACACACACACACACACACACACACACACACACACACACACACACACACACACACACACACACACACACACACACATGCAACCACCACCACAACAACATACCACCACAACCACCTCCATCACCGCCAGCAGCACCACCACCAAACGATGACAAACAGAGACAGAAACCAGATGACAAACGGAGAGACAGGGTGTGGTTGGAAAATACGATAGATAATTGTCTGTTTCCAAAGAAAAAGATGTTTGACACAGAAAGCAATTTCCAAATCCATCAGTACGTCGAGATTTGTCGATTGACGGTACGTGCTCAGTTCACGAGGATTTCAACTTTATGGTTGAGGGAAGCTGGCTTGCCCCAACATGGAATGATTTAACACTGTACAGGGCACAACCTCTCGGTAGTGCACCAGGGCGCCCAACACTCGGCTTACATCACAGATTGACATAAGTTTACATTTGGGCCAACAGCAAAGTGAGAGCTGTATGATCAATGGTTTCTCCAGTCAATGGGAAACCATTTACACCTTAGTCTTTTGTGAAGGACTATGACTCTCAACCTAGGAGGCAAAATTGCACTGGCACTTTGTGCTGCAGCCTTGTGGGCTAGTTCGCCTTTGGGAACCATCCCAACGCGGACTGTCCTAAAACCCTCTTGGCCGAAAGAGTGGGGATGTGCTTGGGCAAGACACTCTCCACTATAATCAAATTCTAGCCCAAATAGTCGGAGCAGCAGTTGCTTCCTCTGCTGTTCTCATGGTCATAGTCGGACACGACTATCATATACATATATATATATATATATATATATATATATATATATATATATATATATAGCACCAGAGCGAATCGTGACGACTGTTGACAAACATAAGACACCACTGAGCACTGATGCCAAATTCTGACAGAGACTGTCTGGCCAGTAACCCCAACTTATGACACAGGCAACACGAGAGCGGCATGATTCATTGAAACATTATCCTGGCTATCACGGGCAGATGGATCTTCATCGACCAGGTCTGCCATTGGTGCTACATCCTGACATCTCACTGTGGGGGTCCGTCTGTCTGTGCCACAGGAATAATTAATAATTAATAATGATGATGATGATAGGTAATAATAATGATAATAATAATAATAATAGTAGTAGTAATGGATAGTTATATACAACCTTCCAATGATCGATGCGCTTTACAGTAACAGCAAGTAATACAAAAAACAAAAAACAAAAAAACAACAACAACAACAATAAAATTCGTACGGTGTATAACGCAAAAAGACAAGTTACAACACACACACACACACACACACACACACACACACACACACACTAACATTAACACTAACACTAATACACACATACACACACACGCGCGCGCACACATACACATACACACACACACACCAGCACCACCACCACAGGTTACATAATTTTTACTAGAAATAAATAAATGAATAAATAAATAAATGAATATATAATAATTAAATAAATAAATAGATAAATGAATGAATAAACAAATGAAAAAAAATCAATGAATAAATAACTAAATAAATACAGTCAATCAATCAATCAAACAATCAATCAACCAACCAATCAACCAACCAATCAACAAAGCCGCTGAATATCTTTGTTCGAAAAAAAACCCACAAAAAGCCCACCATCACCATGACAGTGACTGTCACCAGCCATCACTGCCACAACGTACATCCACCTGACCAGCCCCACTGTTCTCAGAACAGTTTTTATCCAAGGAGTAAGATTTTAGGCATGACCTGTGCTTCCAATCTGTCCTTCCTAATCATTACAAATAGCGAGAGAGAGAAGGGGGAAGACAGAGATAGAAAGGAGAGAGAGAGGGGGGAGGATGGGGAGGGGGAGGGCAAACAGACAGACATATACAGAGTGAAATACAGAAAGAAAACGGACAGAGTAAGTCACAATAATTCTCGTCAGCGATGAAATACTTTCCAAAGTACATTTTCTTTGAACGATTGTTTTAGATTTCAAAGATCTTGGTGATCTCAGTGAAGCTTCCAGGTTTGGGCCTGAAAGAAGTTGTTGAGTCCAACCCCCAGAGCACAACCCACTATGACATCATTTATCTGAATAAAGAATCATATTAGATCAACAGTCTGTCGGCAGTAAGTTTACGCGGGCAATGATGACTATTGACCAGCATAACACACCGCCAAGCACAGAACCAGAATCAGCAAAATCCTTTCTTTTCTGATGAAGACTGCCCAGTCAATTTGCCCCAACTTATAACAGGCCCCGAGAGAGCGGCGTGATTTAATGGAATATTATTCCGGCCATCACTGGTAGATGGACCGCTATCGATCAGTTCTGGAAGCGGTAGTATGGCCAGGCAGAGCAGGGTGTTTGTCTGTCTCTGCCAGACAAGTGTTTGTCCTCCTCCTGGAAACCAGACATCTGTTTAGCGGCTCACTTAGACTGGAAAGGAGTCTATACTTAACGGTGTTGACTCAATTGGGGTTGGGAAATAACCATCTGCATCACAGTCAAACATCAATGCCGCCATTTAATTCCATCAGATATGAGGCGGCATTCAATTTCAGCGAGACAAGTAAAAACATGATAAATCACTTCTGTGCTCATACTGATATATCAAAGACTTTGTGTACTTTGGCATTTGTGTGTTAAACTTGGTAAGGAAAGGTCTGAAGAGGTTTAGTGGCATTGTCTCTTTGTATTCCTTCCCGGTATTGTTTAAATTAAAACGAGAGAGAGAGAGAGAGAGAGAGAGAGAGAGAGAGAGAGAGAATACTGGTTCCTCTAGTTCTAAATGACATCTATTGATTGTTAGATAAACAACATTATGAAAGACGCGATGCTGGTGCATCACTTGCTGTGATACACCTATGATAACAGCAAAGCACATGAGGATTACAAATTGCATGAGCGTAGAAGTGTTGAAATAAAAGTCCATAGCTGCATTGCGTGCACTGTTCTTACAAAAAACGTCCAGCTTCTTCTTTCTTTCTTTCTTTCTTCTCCTTTCTTTGTGTCTTTCTTCCTCTTCTTCTTCTTCTTCTTCTTCTTCGTCTTTAACAGAACCCCCACATCCACCCCACCCCCCTCGCGCCCCCTCCTATCTCACTATCTCTGAATGCCTTCCCTAACTCTGACTCTAGGGCATCATGACGCTTTGTGCTGCTAAGAAACAGAACCATAATGGAGACAGTCCAGTTCATTTACACACAGTTGTAATGAACTCAGCACAGACTGAAGCATTATTCATTGTCAGTGCCACACGGGTCTCCATTGGTCAGTTTTCAGTGCATGGATGTGAAGGCGATGTGAAATCTGCAACCTGTTTGAAGTCCTGAAACAGTTTATGTCTTCCCACATTCGTAGATTGTCGTCTTTTGGGGGCTTACTAACTTGTCATGTGAGCTGCTTACACTGTCATGGGGGAACACATGGAAGTACCTGTACTATTTCTAAAAAAAAAAAAAAAAAAAAAAACGAAAAACAAACAAAATCACACACAAAAAAGGGTAAGGTGAAAAGTGACATGCCTCCGATAACAACCGTAAAGATTCTTGTCCACATGTTCTACAGGAATGATCTGAGAGTGAGAAAAATCCTGTGTGGGGAAAACAAACCGCGTCCTGAACAAGGCGCGCCATGACGGCTATTGACCAGCATGACACTGCGCCCGGCCAGCAAAACCCTGTCTGTCCTGATAGAGACCATGGCCATTTACCCCCAACTTATGACAGAAGCCACACGAGAGCGGCATGATTTATTGAAACATTATCCAGGCTATCACGGGCAGATGGATCTTCATCGACCAGGTCTGGCGTTGAATGCATGCACAGAGACTGTTGTGGGAAGCACGGTGTCTGTCTGTCTGTCTGTCTGTCTGTGCCAAAGGATATTTGCTCTTCCCTGTGAACCAGTCATCTGTTTCCCAGCTCACTTGGAGCCACACGGAGTCAACAGAACAGACGACTGACATAATATTGCTTGGAAAAGATCACAGTTAAACTGAGTCAACAGGAAAGAGACTGACATAATATTGCTTGGGAAACATCAGAATGAAACTGAGTCAACAGGAAACACGACTGACATAATACTGCTTGGAAAAGATCAGAATGATAATAATAATATTTTATTTTCATATAGCGCTATAATACAAGCATAAGCAAGCTCTAAGCGCTTTACAATCCAATACCTAAAGTGAAACAAGAATATAAAAAGTAGCAGAAACATAAAACAGAATCATTAATATTATAAAAACGCAATGCATAAAACTCACAAAGTAACACTTTCAACACTATAACTGTTACACTCCAACACTCACACTAACACACACGCGCAGACATACACATGATTAAACGGCTGATAATGAAACTGAGTAAACAGGAAACACAACTGACATAACATTGCCTGGAAAAGACCCCCACCCCTCAAACACACACACACACACACACACACACACACACACACACACACACACACACCGCTATCGCCACCACTGCTGTTCCTAACACGTGGTCCCTAAATCCTGTGGCGGCTTTCACTTTTTTTTGGAAAATCAGCAGTGTGATTAATCTTTGCTCTTTCCGTGACGATAAACCCGAGGCAGTGACATGTCCCGTTTCCCGTACATTTCCAACAGATATGATAAAGAACTACAAATTTCCCGACCATTTCCAACAGAAACTATAAAGAACTACAAATTTCCCGACCATATCCAACAGATAGTATAAAGAACTACAAATTTCCCGACCATATCCAACAGACAGTATAAAGAACTACAAATTTCCGGTACATTTCCAACAGAAAGTGTAAGGAACTTCTGCATATCTGTTTTTATGAACATGTTTGATTGTGAGGTGGTGGTGAACCATGGCCAAATCTTTCTAAGATCATTTCAGCAGGCGAAGGCGATCAGAAAGTACTGGCTGTTTGTGTGTTTGCGCTCGTGTGTGTGTGTGTGTGTGTGTGTGTGTGTGTGTGTGTGTGTGTGTGTGTGTGTGCGTGTGTGTGAGTACGTGTGTGTGTGTGTGTGTGTGTGTGTGTCGTCAGTTGAAAATCCTGTTGGAAATCCTCAAACCATTGTGCCTGTGCACAGTGATTCACCAAGTCATCCCATTCCCATCCCCAGATTGTGTTATGACGACCCGAGAAGAAAAACAGCAGTAAATCATCAGCTTGGAATACACACAAGATCAGCATTGCGTTTGGTGAAGCAAATCTGGCCTGCCATCTCTATTAGCCAAGAACACACACACACACACACACACACACACACACACACACACACACACACACACACACACACACACACGTGGAGAGCAGTATTGACCCTGAGTGTAAAGTGATGGACAGCCAACCCTGCACGTGCTTTGCCTTGTGCTGATGATGGCAGCAGTCACACCACTGCACAGTGCCCTGGCTGTCGGCACCACGAGGAGCTTTGTTGACTCTCGATGCTGCTCCGATGGGACAGGCTGACATGAAGATGAACGTGGCTGTCTGTCTGTGGCCAAACCTACACTTCCCTAATGTGTTTTTCGTCATCTGTTACTCTTTCCCGCAAACCTGCTGTTGACTTCTCATCAGTCAATGTTTCCTGCATACCTGCTGTTGACTTCTTATCAGTCAATGTTTCCCGCATACCTACTGTTGACTTCTTATCAGTCAATGTTTCCCGCATACCTACTGTTGACTTCTTATCAGTTAATGTTTCCCGCATACCTACGGTTGACTTCTTATCAGTCAATGTTTCCCGCATACCTACTGTTGACTTATCAGTCAATGTTTCCCGCAAACCTGCTGTTGACTTCTCATAAGTCAATGTTTCCCGTATACCTGCTGTTGACGTCTTATCAGCCAATGTTTCCCGCATACCTACTGTTGACTTCTTATCAGTTAATGTTTCCCGCATACCTACTGTTGACTTCTTATCAGTCAATGTTTCCCGCATACCTACTGTTGACTTCTTATCAGTCAATGTTTCCCGCATACCTACTGTTGACTTATCAGTCAATGTTTCCCGCATACCTACTGTTGACTTCTTATCAGTCAATGTTTCCCGCATACCTACTGTTGACTTCTTATCAGTTAATGTTTCCCGCATACCTGCTGTTGACTTCTTATCAGTTAATGTTTCCCGCATACCTACTGTTGACTTCTTATCAGTCAATGTTTCCCGCATACCTACTGTTGACTTCTTATCAGTCAATGTTTCCCGCATACCTGCTGTTGACTTCTTATCAGTTAATGTTTCCCGCATACCTACTGTTGACTTCTCATCAGTCAGTGGTTCCCGCATACCTACTGTTGACTTCTTATCAGGCAATGTTTCCCGCAAACCTGCTGTTGACTTATCAGCCAATGTTTCCCGCATACCTGCTGTTGACTTCTCATCAGTCAATGTTTCCCGCATACCTACTGTTGACTTCTTATCAGTTAATGTTTCCCGCATACCTACTGTTGACTTCTTATCAGTTAATGTTTCCCGCATACCTACTGTTGACTTCTTATCAGTTAATGTTTCCCGGATATCTACTGTGGACTTCTCATCAGTTAACGTTGATTGACAGACTGACTGACTGACTGACTGACTGATAAATATTACAAACATGAAGTTCGGGGAGGTGGAGGTGTTTTTGAATTCAGCTGTCCTCATCATTTCCTGCTGCCAAAGAAAAACACACACACAGGAGATGAGGAGTGGGGGAGTAGACTGGGAGACAGGGGAGAGTGGGGAGGGGGGAGTAGACTGGGAGACAGGGAGAGGGGGGAGGGGGAGTAGACTGGGAGACAGGGGAGAGTGGGGGAGGGGGGAGTAGACTGGGAGACAGGGAGAGTGGGGGAGGGGGGAGTAGAACTGGGAGACAGGGGGAGAGTGGGGGAGGGGGGAGTAGACTGGGAGACAGGGGAGAGTGGGGGAGGGGGGAGTAGACTGGGAGACAGGGGAGAGTGGGGGAGGGGGGAGTAGACTGGTAGACAGGGGAGAGTGGGGGGGGATAGACTGGGAGACGGGGAGAGGGGTGGTGGAGGGGGACTAGCGGGAGACAGGGGAGAGTGGGGAGGGGGGAGTAGACTGGGAGACAGGGGAGAGTGGGGGAGGGGGGAGTAGATTGGGAGACAGGGGAGAGTGGGGGAGGGGGGAGTAGACTGGGAGACAGGGGAGAGTGGGGGGGGGGGTAGATTGGGAGACAGGGGAGAGTGGGGGAGGGGGAGTAGATTGGAACTCAGGGGAGAGTGGGGGAGGGGGACGGGGCGGGGTGGGAGGGGGAGTAGATTGGGAGACAGGGGAGAGTGGGGGAGGGGGAGTAGATTGGAGCAGGGGAGAGTGGGGGACGGGGGGGGAGTGATTGGGAGACAGGGAGAGTGGGGGAGTGGGGGGAGTAGATTGGGAGACAGGGGAGAGTGGGGAGGGGAAGGGGAGGTAGTGGGGACGGGGAGGTGGAGTGATTGGGAGACAGGGGAGAGTGGGGGAGGGGAGGTGGGGGGGTAGATTGGGAGACAGGGGAGAGTGGGGGAGGAGGGGTAGATTGGGAGACAGGGGAGAGTGGGGAGGGGTTGGGGGGAGTAGATTGGGAGACAGGGGAGATGGGGGAGGGGAGGGGGGGGGGTAGATTGGGAGACAGGGGAGAGTGGGGGAGGGGGAGGGGGGGTAGATTGGGAGACAGGGGAGTTGGGGGGGGGTGGGGGGTAGATTGGGAGACAGGGGAGAGTGGGGGAGGGGGTGTGGGGACAGGGGAAGTGGGAGGGTGGGGAGTAGATTGGAGACAGGGAGGGGAGGAGTGGGGGAGATGGGCAGGGAGGGAGGGGAGGTAGATTGGGAGACAGGGGAGAGTGGGGGAGGGGGCGGGGGGGGGTAGATTGGGAGACAGGGAGAGTGGGGTGAGAGGGAGTAGATGGAGACAGGGGGAGGGGGGAGGGCGCAGTTGGGTAGACTTGGGAGACCAGGAGGAAGTTGGGGAGGGGACCAGCGGGGTATTGCAGGAGACAAAGGGATGGGTGAGGGGCGGGTAGATTGGAGACGGAGAGTGGGGGAGGACTGAGGGGGAGAAATGGGCAGCACCAGTGGGAGGTTCTGATGGAAGGAGGTAAGTAATGGGAACAGGGAGACAAATGGCAGGACAGCAGGAAACTGAGTACAAGAAAAAGGAGAACAAGGAAAATGAGAAGTGAAGAAGTGGGAAGAACAGAGGGACGCACAGGAAAGATTGGGAGACACGGGGAGACAAGTGGGTGGAGGGACGACACGGGAGCAAGACAAGCAGAGCACAGGAGCAAGATGGGAAGGCAGACAGAAGCAGAGCAGCACAGCAAAAGAGTAGACATTGGCAGACAAGGAGCAAGAGTGGGGCGAGCGAGGACAAGGGCAGGAGGGCAGACAGAGGAAAGGAGGAAGAAGAACAAACGGAAACAGACACAAGCAAAGATATCTCGGGTTTTCTTCTTCTATTGGGAGATGGGTAGATTACGTGTCACTGGCCGCAAACGTGGTTGGTGAGGTGCGTTTCCGATACTCCACACACATGTTAAGCCGACGAGGGGAGGGCCACGCGGGGACATGGAGTAGCATCAGGCAGACAAACTGCAGACAGTGTGAGCACGCACAGCGACCACACAACACATGCAGGCACACACACAGCAGCACAGGCGACACAGCACACACGACACATGTACACAGACAGCACACACGACAACAGCAGGCACACAACAGCAGACACCAGCACATGTGGACAACAGCAGGCACACGACATCAGGGGCAGGCACAGGGTAGATGCAACACACGAACGTGGGAGGGACACAGTACACAGTCACACACATCACACACACACACACACACACACACGCACAAGTGCGGCAGGACGCACGAGGTAAGGGTCACATAGCAGGGACAGGGAGACGGGGAGAGGAGGGATGTCTAGTTTCTGGCAAATAACTTGAAAGGCAATGTCATCTTGGACTTGAAATGCAATGCCATCTTGGACTTGAAATGCAATGCCATCTTGGACAAAAATAAATTCCAATTCGTGTCTGTTGGAACGCATCCTATACCATGATCATGTTCATCATTATCCTGACTCCTGTGTTCAATGAATCCAGATCCACGCTGATATCTGTCTGTCTGTCTGTCTCTGTCTCTCTCTTTCTATCCCCCCATCTCTACCCTCCCTCCCTTTCTCTTTCTTTCTTTCTTTACTCCTCTCTCTCTCTCTCTCTCTCTCTCTCTCTCTCTCTCTCTCTCTCTCTCTCTCTCAATGTCTTTCTCTTTCTCTCTCTGTTTCTGTCACTGTATTTTTTTTCTCAAGAATAATATATGAGCGAGGCGGGATGGAATAATTCTGAATACAGTTTCACTCCCCCCGACCCCCCACACCCCTCACCCACCGCCCCCGAGTCAATCATCAGTCAGGTTATTACTGGAAAGGAGAGACAAAAACTAGCGTGAATAATGACTTGAGAACAATGCAAATTTATGTTTTCATAATAATCTCGTAAATACATTCCGAGAAAATTGCTTGTGCAACTCAAAAATCACATTTATAGCGCGCCGACTCCTTTTTTATGTTGCTTCAATTGAATGTTTTTCCCTCAAGGATATGTGTGGGCAAGACCTGCAGAGAAATTGGTGGGGAAAGGCACAGAGAGAGGGAGGGAAGGGACAAACAGAGAGAGAGAGAGAGTGCGGTGTGTGTGTGTGTGTGTGTGTGTCTGTGAAAGAGAGAGAGGGGGAGAGAGAGAGAGAGAGACGGAGACAGAGACAGAGAGAGAGAGGAATAATAAATTTGATTTCTGACACCCGCCTCTTCCTCTCGCAGATTCTTCTTATCTCAATGCATAATTCATTGTCTGCCAGATTATTAAGGTGTTGTTTTAATGCTTCCACCTAATTCACTGCCGGCTGAGTCGGACAGAAGAAGAAGCGGCCCTACACATAAAAGACACACATAGGATACATTCGAGTGAACGTGAGTTTCAGTCCACGAACGAAGAAGGAGAAGAAGAAGAAGAAGAAGAAGAAGACCGACACACACACACACACACACACACACACACACACACACACACACACACACACACACACACACACACACACACACACACACACACACACACACAAACACACAAACAAACACACACACACACACACAGAAACACAAACACAAGTACACACACACACACACACACACACACACACACACACACACACACACACACACACACACACACACACACACACACACACACACAGGTTCACAAGCAGAACAATACACAGAGGGCATCGCACACATTTAAAGAAGCCCACTCTTTCCAGTTCACCTTCAGAAACCCCAAGGCAAAATGTTGCTGTGATCAAAATGCATTAAAATGTTCCTTGGCACCGAAAAGGAAGCCAGCCAGCCACCTCTTCGGCAGCGTGCCTGGAGACAGGACAGGTTGATGTGAAAAACACCCCCCCCCCCCATCCCCCTTCTCTGCCAGCCTTCAAGCCGCCATGGAACAAAATGAGATTCTTGTCAAGGAACAACAGGACAACCAGAGATACAATAAACAAACAAACAAACAGCTAGCTCACAGTGGCCCTGACAAAAAGGCCGCTTTCTGCCAAAACACAAGTCTCGGTGACCAAAGGGCAGTTTCGGCAACCACCAACTCTGTCCTCTTTCGAAAGAAGACTTATATATTTTTTTTGTAACATGTTTTTAATTTCCATTTTTATGACATAGACAATTGGCACAAATACGTGTAAAAGAAAGGGGGAAAATGACGAAACGGATGAAAACACAATGAAAGCAAAATATAATGACACATGTAAAGTATTCCAGGCAATACAAAATTAATGTGAGTAAGTGTATATATAGATATATCATGTTTATATGATAAAAGATATCCATGCCACTCAAAATGTCTCATTTGCATATACCTTAACGAGTGCACTAATACTAGTACTATGAAAAAGAAACAAACAAACAAAAAAAACACAAAAAAAACAATTAAAAAAAAACAACCTTACCCCCAAAAAAACAACAAAAAACAAAAACAACAACAAACAAACAAACAAACAAAACAAACAAAAAAACAAAACAAAAACAAACAAACAAACAAAAAACACAAACAAAAAACATCGTGTCACAACACACACACACACACACACACACACACACACACACACACACACACACAAGACAGAAAATAAAAATGCTAACGACAGGTGATTATTTCACCCGTACAGACAACCGTCAAAATACTGAACACATTTTCTGATCGGGGTTATGAACATTTTTACTTTAATTGTGACAGTTATGTGGATTCTTGAATTATAGTCATGTAGGGTAACCATTTTATTTTAAAGTCATTTAAATTAATGTCCATGCCATAGGTAGCTTTTAAAAGAAGGCATGTTCGGTGTGCTCTTTTCCATTTTACCAATAAGTATTAAAAAGTCAAACACGGACTCATATTTTCGGCTTTTCCAAATAATACTATATTTTCTATTATTCTTATGTTTGTACACACTGTACTTTTTTCCTTTAACAGCTTTTCAAAGTTTTGCCAAAATTATTTTGTGCTATTACATCTCCAGAAAATGTGTTCAATATCATCGATTGCTTCCATACAGAAGTCACAATGACTGTTATTTACTGGTCCCATTTCTTTCAGAATAACTTTCGTTCCAAGAATTCTGTGTGCGATACGTAACTGTAACCATTTCAGTTTTATGTCATCGATTTTCTGTATTTTATCAAACACTTTTTCCACGAAACATCTACTCCTAGTTTTTTTCCGAACACTTTTGACAGCCGTTGGGAAGCTTATTGTCAGATAATAAAATATCGAAGTATGGCCTGGTCGCTTTAGGTACAGAGTATATCATTTCCAACGCCGAGGGAATATCGTGCGTTGTGTTTTCTGATATGTTTAATTCTGTTTCCTGTGTATACTTCTTGATGGCTAGTAAACATTCATTGAAACTTACAAAAAATGTGCATTAATTCCATATTTCCTGTTAAATTCGTTTTGCCCAAGAAAATTCCCATCATTATTTGCAAAGTGTGCAATATATTCTCTCCTTTATCCAATTTCTATACTTAATAGTGTTGTTTTCTACTCTAATGTTTTCATTATAAAATATTGGTTCAGAAAATAACTCTACACGTTTACAAAAAAGTGATTGTATGCCATGAATACATGTCTCCAGAAAGGATTATTATCAACTTTATTCAAAGTGTAACTAGAGCCATATTTTTTCTAATTCAGGAGAGAAAAAAAGGAGGATATAATTCTATAGTGATATTCTTCCATTTATGTTTTGTTTTCGTAAATTTTCTGATCCATGCAAGTTTAAGCGCTTCTATATATGTTCTAAATCTGGAATATATCAAACCTCCACTTCTAATGTTTTTCGTTGCTGTCTTTCTCCTGATTTGGTCTCGTTTACCATTCCATATAAATTTAAAACACATTATCTGAACATTGTTCATAAATCGTCTGGTGGGTTTGGCAGTAGAATCCAGAGATGTATCAACTTAGACAGGATTAGTGATTTTAATACTGCAACTCTACCAAGAGGAGTTATACTATCAACT
Source organism: Babylonia areolata (assembly GCF_041734735.1). Taxonomy (NCBI): domain Eukaryota; kingdom Metazoa; phylum Mollusca; class Gastropoda; order Neogastropoda; family Buccinidae; genus Babylonia; species Babylonia areolata. The sequence goes on along the minus strand of NC_134876.1, from coordinate 96,600,503 downwards.
TAGACAGGATTAGTTATTTTAATACTGCAACTCTACCAAGAGGAGTTATACTTCTTTTCATCCAAACTTTGAAAAGCGCTTTTATTTCTGTCATTATGTTTTTCTGCGTAATTAACTTTTTTTCACAATGGCTGTCTCACCTGGCTGTCTTACCTGTCTGTCTCCAGTAGAAAGGTAGAACGGTGCCAACACAGTGTTTGTCTGTGTGAGTCTGAATTCCAATCCATGTTTGACTGAAAAACCAAACTGAGCGTCCAGGCATGAGGATGGAATGATGAACCAAGCGGCACGTGCAGCACGCGTTGAAAGAGAAGCCATGGTAACACGAGTGTTGTCCACGGAATCCACTCTGACAGGTACACAAACATGCATGTACCTGAGGCCAGACTGGCGCGTTGGATTATGCTGCTGGTCAGGCATCTGCCTAACATAATTATGTCGTGTAGTGTATATGGATTTGTCCGAACGCAGTGACACCTCCTTGAGAAACTGAAACTGGAACTATTCGAAATATTATAGAAAACAGAAAGCACTGCAATCAAAAACCTTTTCTTTTTAGATGAGAATACAGAAACCGGAAGTGGAAGAAAACGTCTAAAATGGAGGGACACTGAATTCAGGTCAGATCAAATTACCCTTTTCAGGTCAAAGACGTTGATCGGGTTTGAATGATTGATCAGGTCTAAGACAACACACCATCTCATCTGAAATCGATCTGTTCTGAACGAAAGTAAAGAGTGCTGAATTTTGAAGTTCAAAAACTAAAATAACACCAAACGAAGAAGCAAACTTCTTGCACGCTACCATGATTGATCCCGCAAAGTGTGTTGATCTGTCAGCTCTGACAGGCCACCTCACCGAAATGATTAATTTCTCTAAAAACTCTGTTTGATCTCGTTGTTTGAACTGGTTAATGAAGAGACTGGTGTCAAATTCTCTACAGGACATGGACACTGGTCAATGTAACATAATTGAGCTTTATGACTGCTACACATTGACAGAAATGAGATCGTTCATGAAGAGACTCATGTCAGGTTCTCTACAAGACATGGACACTGGTCAACGTAACAGTACTGAGCTATATGACTGCTACAGATTGATAAAAATGAGATGGGTATGGCAAGCTTGATGATATTTTAATTTGTGAATTTTTATGTCGGTTATGCATCTTTGTTCGCTCACTACGATCAGCTTCGGATCCACTCCACTTACGCATACCTAGATTCAAACTCTCGACTGTTGGCCGCCGTTCTTTCTCTGTCTCTGGACCTTGCAATTGGAATGAACTTCCTCTTTCGCTTCGTCGTCTCCACACTCAGCTCTTTCAAGTCTGGCCTTAAAACCTACCTCTTCCCAAAATAGCCTCCCTTCCCTGCCTCTTCCTTGTCTTTAGTTTCTCCAGTTTTAGAGTTATGTGTGCGTGAGAATGACTGGTGCGAAAGCGCTTAGATTTGTCTATGCACAAGATTCAGCGTTATATAAGTACCATTATTATTATTATTATTATTATCTTTGTAGCTGCATACTATGTGTCTCTGTGTGTCTTCGTTCGTTCTTTAGTATAACGTCTTTTCACTATAAGTGATATTAGACGAGGGTTGGGAAAAAAATCGAGGGATGGAAAATAATTTATTGTGTACGCATACAAGTGTGTTAATGTGTGTGTATGCGTGTGTGCGTGCGTGTGTGCGAATAATGTGCGCCGGTGCGTGTGTGTGTGTATGTGTTACATATAGAAAATGATTGAAGTTTTGTGTGCGCGCGCCCGTGTGTGTGTGTGTGTGTGTGTGTGTGTGGGGCGTACATGTGTGTATGTGAGTGTGTGTGTGTGTATATGTGGTGCGTGCGCGCCTGCGCGCGTGAGTGTGTATGTCTGTACGCCTGCGTGTGTGGTATGGGGAGATATACAATGCGGTCTGGTCGACTGCATGCAGTGGAGGTGCATGAAAATTCAATAATCTGTATAGTTGTTTATTGACTTTTCTGTTTGGTTTTCTGTTCATTTTCCCTCAAGGTTTCACGAAGCGCGTTAGGTTATGCTGCTGCCCAGGCATCTGCTTAGCAGGTGTGGTGTAGCTTATATGGATTTATCCGATCGCGGTAACGTCTCCTTGAGTAACTGAACTGATCTGAACTGATTCAGGTTTTCAAGGAGGCGTCACTGCGTTCGGACAAGTCCATATACGCTACACCACACCTGCTAAGCAGATGCCTGACCAGCAGCGTAACCCAGCGTGCTTCGTGAGGCCTTGAGGGAAAATGAAGGGAATGGGTTAACTGGTCAGGATATTTGGACGAGCAGAGAGTCCGCTGACAAAGAGATAGACACACACATCGAATTTACACACACACACACACACACACACACACACACACACACACAGGGAGACACACACACACACACACACACACACACACACACACACACACACACACACACACACACACACACACTTCAAGAAAATGACAACAACAAAAACAAAACAAAAAATAACAACAGCAACAATGAACAAGGAAATAGCACAGCATTAAAAAAAAAATTAAAAAAGGAAAGAAAGAAAAAAAAAGAAAAAACCAGCCAAGAAATCAGATCAGAAAAACAGCTGACCAGAAAAGAAACAAAGAATGCAGACAGGAAACAAACGAAACAAAAAAAACAAACAAGAGAACGAAGAGAAAAGGAAAAGAAAATCAGACAGGGAAAACAGCAAAGTAAATTCAAAAGACGTTCTGACAACGCAACACACACACACACACACACACACACACACACACACACACACACACACAAATCACAGAGAATTGTTCTTCAACCTTGCAAGCTGTCACTCCTTTCGGCAGCCTGTAGTCCACCCACCCTACCCCACCCCCACCCCACCCCCCCACAGCTGGTTGCTGACTGCTAAACAGACAAGAGAGGTGCAGACCAAGGGTTTCTCCACGCTGACAGCAGCCATGCTGATCTCGACACGTCTCCACCGTCCTCAGTGCCGTGTTGAGAGGGGCGACAACAACAGCAGAGAGAAACACCAAACATCAAAGGACAAAGAGGTGAACAATGAAACATGGAGAACAAAAACAGAACAGAAAACGCAAATACAAAGAACGAAGAACAAAAAAAGGAAGAAAAAAAAGAGAAAGAGTGAAACGAAAATCAGAGAGAGAGAGAGAGAGAGAGAAAACAAGAACAAGAAAAGGAACAACATTTTTATTCCATAGGCCTCCGGCCCATAGAATGCCTATCAAGGAAAAACGAAAACATGAACAAGCCATGCATGCAAGAAAGTGGAATTTCCTAAACCTACAGATTTTCAGTTATTTTCACAACTGTCAGCCAGTACAGAGGGCATTACTTATCTATATTACCGACGAAATTGTTTCGAATTTTCAATGCATAAAAATATAAATTCCTAGGTTCCTGGTTTTAAGCATGTTGTCGAGAGGGAGAGAGGGAGAGAGAGAGAGAGAGAGAGAGAGAGAGAGAGATGGACAGACGGACATACAGAACAAAGCCAGCCAGCCATTGATGGATACAAAGAGAAAAAGAAGAAGAAAGATTGAGTGACTGACACAGAAACAGACAGAGATACAGACAACAGACTGGGTTTCTAAAATGAAAGAAGTACAGAACACACAAATTGCTCAGACAACCGCTTTCTGTCCAAAGAGGGCAAATAACAAGGAGCTGTCAGCAACGATCGGAAATTGAAGTCACACAAATGCCATCTCCTACAAAGAAACTGCCTCCAGACCTCTTGTCAACAGGGTTTCTCCTTCTTCATCTCCTTCTACTCCTCCTCCCCTTTCTTCTTCTGTTTCTTTCTTTCTTTGTTTCTTTCTTTCTTTCTTTCTTCTTCTTCTTCAGCATTGACACAATTTACAACACTACAGTAAGCAGGGTGACACGCAAGGAGACAGACACACAGAGACAGTCAGAAGGCCGCACAGACGAACATGAACAGACAGACAAACACAATCAAACAGACTCAGGTACAAGAAAACAAAAAGCAAGACAAGATTCACTTGCATTTCTGCTGAACCGAAAGATGGTGCAAACTTGGGAATGAACGTCGTTTTGGCACTTTGTCATTCTCTCCCTTGGGGAACAAAGGGAAACAACCAAAGCACAGACAACTCATCGTGTCCAAGAGACAAGGAAATGACGTCCGATTCCTGCCTGTCTTGAATGTCTTCCTGGCGGCTGTTCGCTGTGGCTGTGAGAGCTAGTTTAGATTGTGTCAGGGACGGTGATAGTGTGTGGTTGTGAGAGCTAGTTTAGATTGTTTCAGGGACGGTGATAGTGTGTGGTTGTGAGAGCTAGTTCAGATTGTTTCAGGGACGGTGATAGTGTGTGGTTGTGAGAGGTAGTTTAGATTGTTTCAGGGAAGATGATAGTGTGTGGTGGTTGTGAGAGCTAGTTTAGATTGTTTCAGGGACGGTGATAGTGTGTGGTTGTGAGAACTAGTTTAGATTGTTTCAGGGAAGGTGATAGTGTGTGGTTGTGAGAGCTAGTTTAGATTGTTTCAGGGACGGTGATAGTGTGTGGTTGTGAGAGCTAGTTTAGATTGTTTCACGGACGGTGATAGTGTGTGGTTGTGAGAGCTAGTTTAGATTGTTTCAGGGACGGTGACAGTCTTTAGCTGTGAGAGCAAGTTTAGATTGTTTCAGGGACGGTGACAGTCTGTAGTTGTGAGAGATAGTTTAGATTGTTTCAGGGAAGGTGATAGTGTGTGGCTGTGAGAGCTAGTTTAGATTGTTTCAGGGAAGGTGATAGTGTGTAGTTGTGAGAGATAGTTTAGATTGTTTCAGGGAAGGTGATAGTGTGTGGCTGTGAGAGCTAGTTTAGATTGTTTCAGGGAAGGTAGTCTGTGGTTGTGAGAGCTAGTTCAGATTGTTTCAGGGAAGGTGACAGTCTGTAGTTGTGAGAGCTAGTTTAGATTGTTTCAGGGAAGGTGATAGTGTGTGGTTGTGAGAGCTAGTTTAGATTGTTTCAGGGAAGGTGATAGTGTGTGGTTGTGAGAGCTAGTTTAGATTGTTTCAGGGAAGGTGATAGTGTGTGGTTGTGAGAGCTAGTTTAGATTGTTTCAGGGAAGGTGATAGTGTGTGGTTGTGAGAGATAGTTTAGATTGTTTCAGGGAAGGTGATCGACTGTCGTTGTGAGAGATAGTTTAGTTAGATTCAGGAGTATGGACGTTTAAGGGGAGGCCGGCTGATGATTGTTGAGTTGTATACATGGAGAAAAAGCTCAACAAGACAACATAGAGTGTGTATGTTGAGGTGTTACAACACTTTTGACCTTGTGTGTGTCTTTGTGTGGTATTTTACTTAGGCATACCTAAAGTGTGTACACCCTTACACAAAGACAAACACATAGCTATCTATCTATCTATCAACACTCTCTCTCTCTCTCTCTCTCTC
>NC_134876.1:96580085-96582585 GCF_041734735.1 Babylonia areolata | reverse complement strand
TTTCAGTGTCGTTGGTGGTGACAGCCACTTTATTCTGTTTCCACTATCGGTGGTGGTGACAGCCACTTTAGTCTGTTTCCAGTATCGGTTGTGGTGACAGCCACTTTATTCTGTTTCCACTGTCGTTGGTGGTGACAGCCACTTTATTCTGTTTCCAGTGTTGGTGGTGGTGACAGCCACTTTATTCTGTTTCCAGTGTCAGAGGTGGTGACAGCCACTTTATTCTGTTTCCAGTGTCGTTGGTGGTGACAGCCACTTTATTCTGTTTTCACTGTCGGTGGTGGTGACAGCCACTTTATTCTGTTTCCAGTGTTGGTGGTGGTGACAGCCACTTTATTCTGTTTCCAGTGTCAGAGGTGGTGACAGCCACTTTATTCTGTTTCCAGTGTCGTTGGTGGTGACAGCCACTTTATTCTGTTTTCACTGTCGGTGGTGGTGACAGCCACTTTATTCTGTTTCCAGTGTTGGTGGTGGTGACAGCCACTTTATTCTGTTTCCAATATCGGTTGTGGTGACAGCCACTTCATTCTGTTTCCACTGTCGTTGGTAGTGACAGCCACTTTATTTTGTTTCCAGTGTCGGTTTTGGTGACAGCCACTTTATTCTGTTTCCACTGTCGTTGGTTGTGACAGCCACTTTATTTTGTTTCCAGTGTCGGTTTTGGTGACAGCCACTTTATTCTGTTTCCACTGTCGTTGGTAGTGACAGCCACTTTATTCTGTTTCCACTGTCGTTGGTGGTGACAGCCACTTTATTCTGTTTCACTGTCGGTGGTGGTGATAGCCACTTTATTCTGTTTCCACTGTCGGTGGTGGTGATAGCCACTTTATTCTGTTTCCACTGTCGGTGGTGGTGACAGCCACTTTATTCTGTTTTCATTGTCGGTGGTGGTGACAGCCACTTTATTCTGTTGCCAGTGTCGTTGGTGGTGACAGCCACTTTATTCTGTTCCCACTGTCGTTGGTGGTGACAGCCACTTTAGTCTGTTTCCAGTATCGGTTGTGGTGACAGCCACTTTATTCTGTTTCCACTGTCGTTGGTGGTGACAGCCACTTTATTCTGTTTCCAGTGTTGGTGGTGGTGACAGCCACTTTATTCTGTTTCCAGTGTCGGTGGTGGTGACAGCCACTTTATTCTGTTTCCACTGTCGTTGGTGGTGACAGCCACTTTATTCTGTTTCCACTGTCGTTGGTGGTGACAGCCACTTTATTCTGTTTCCACTGTCGTTGGTGGTGATGGCCACTTTATTCTGTTTCCACTGTCGTTGGTGGTGACAGCCACTTTATTCTGTTTCCACTGTCGTTGGTGGTGATGGCCACTTTATTCTATTTTCAGTATCGTTGGTGGTGACAGCCACTTTATTCTGTTGCCAGTGTCGTTGGTGGTGACAGCCACTTTATTCTGTTTCCAGTGTCGGTGGTGGTGACAGCCGCTTTATTCTGTTTCAGTGTTGGTGGTGGTGACAGCCACTTTATTCTGTTTCCACTGTCGTTGGTGGTGACAGCCACTTTATTCTGTTTCCAGTGTTGGTGGTGGTGACAGCCACTTTATTCTGTTTCCAGTGTTGGTGGTGGTGACAGCCACTTTATTCTGTTTCCAGTGTTGGTGGTGGTGACAGGCACTTCATTGTCTCCAGTGCCAGGCTGTTCAAAAGGTGATCACTGAAGAGAGGGCCGCCTGACGATTGTTGCGTTGTATGCACGTCAGTGTGTGCAATGCCGAAATGATGAAGAAGCAAACAAATTCACAACTAAGTGTACAATGATAAATATCATTCTCCGTAATCGATGGTACAATGCAGACAACCACAGGAGTTCGGTGAGTTCAGAAAGAAAGAGACTAGAGAAGAACACAGTCCGTGTAAAGCAAAGGAAGGCAGAAACAGGTGGACAGACATCAGCCTGAGGATCGGAAAGAGCTTTGCTCCACAGTTCAGTTCACTTTCTCAAGAAGGCGTCACTGCGTTCGGACAAATCCATAAATGTAACACCACATCTGCTAAGCAGGTGGCTGACCAGCTGCGTGACCCAACACGCTTTGTCAGGCCTTGGGGGAAAGCAAAAGGAAATTAAGTGAAACAAGATACAAAATTAAATACGTAGATACGTAAATAGACTATTTGCTCAACCGGGTGAGACAGAGGCTTACAGGTCCACCTTGTGATGCCCTCAGCATCCTGTGCTTTATCGGACTCGTGGAAAGTAGATCAGTATGTTGGTCACAACGTACTCTTTGGAAACTATAAAATTATTTCACTTCACCATCTTGGGTGATTAGTTATTCTCAGTATAGTATGTGGCTAACCGAATGACTACAAACTGCAAAGACAATTAATTTATTTTGTCCAAGCTATCTGAGACAACACAGCTGTTGGGTGCCCTTAAATGAACTGTCAGCTGAGAAAAGACAAAAGAGCTTGATCGACTTGGAGTTGTTGCTGCAGTGAAGCTGTGATTCACGCTTCGTGCAACAACGTGCATAAGTGTTGTTGCGACTGTTG